>NW_017675408.1:26428-68062 GCF_001879085.1 Nicotiana attenuata
TCAGACTCCGGAGGGCTCCTACAGCCCAAGCGCAATATCAATATCACACCGCTGCGGCGCGCAGCCCGATCCATCCTCAGTCCAGAAATGCACATAAGCCCCTTGGGCAATAGTAAAATAACAGTCTCAACTCAAAACGTCAGTAAAATATCATTTAGGTTTTCAAATCTTAGAAAGATAGCTAAGTTTGCGAAACAATATTTTAAACCTTGGACTGTGATAAAATAATATGCAAAGTAATGCAAAAACAGTGATATCAATCCCTGAAGGATTCAAACAATTGGCACGAAGCCCAAATATAGCAATCAAACCAAATAATGATGATAACAAGTAGTTTCAGTCAATTACGCAATAAAACCAACAACCGGGACGGACTAAGTCACAATCCCCAACGGTGCTCTACCCCACGCTCATACCTGGCGTGCAAGTCACCACAATACAGCACTATGATGTGCAAATCCGGGGTTTCAAACCCTCAGGATATCATTTACAAGTATTACTCACCTCGGACCGGTGAAATCCCTAGCTCGCGACGCCTTTTCCCCTCAATCGGCCTCCACGCGCGTCAAATCTAACCAAAACCAGAGCGAATACATCACAATCTTCCAAGGGAACAATACCCAATCGAAAACAATCAAAAATTAGCAAGAATCTCGAAACTAGCAAAACCCGAGCCCCGGGCCCGCTTCTCGAAAAAATACGAAATTCACATCACCGGATTCCTCGTCTCGCCACGAGTCCATACATATAAAATTTACCAAAATCGGAGTTCGTTTGACCCTCCAAATTCCATTTTTACATCATAATCTTCTCAAACCCTAACTTCCATTTTTAACCTTTAATTCCTTGGATTTTCAGTGTTAATCCATGGTTTTACACCATAATATCATAATCTAAGTCTAAGAATCCATACCTGATGATAGCCCTCGAAACCCTCTTCAAAAATCGCCCAAAATCTCCTTAGTTCGAAGTCCAAAATGTTTCTTCTCTTTCAAAATCGTGAAAACACTGTTCACTTAAACTCAGCCAGGTTTCGCTTCTGCGGTTGGGATACCGCACCTGCGGCTCCCACTTCTGCGCAAAATAACCGCTTCTGCGGTCTAACTTAAAATCCTCAGGACCGCTTCTGCGGTCACCACCCGCTCCTGCGATGTCCGCTTTTGCGGACTGCCTTCCGCTTCTGCAGAAATTGCCAAGCCCTCAAGGACCGCTTCTGCGATCACAGCTCCGCTTAAGCGGCTCCGCTTCTGCGGTCCAAGACCCGAAGAAGCGAGAATACCAGAAACAGCATGCCTTCAGCTGTATGAAATTCCAAAAACTCCCCGTTAGCCATCCGAAATCATCCCGAGGCCCCCCGGGACCTCAACCAAAAGCACCAACATGACTTAAAACATTATCCAAACTTATTCCAATCATCAAAACACATCAAACAACACTAAAATTATCGATTCTCATCGGATTCAAGCCTAAGTTCTTTAAAGACTTCCGAAACTCGCATTCGATCAAAAACCCAACCAAGCGACGTCCGACTGACCTGAAAATTAGCAGACATATCCAAAATCACCTAACGAAGCTACTGCAACTCTCGGAATTCCATTCCGACCTTCGGATCAAAATCTCACCTATCAACCGGATTTCGCCAAAATGCTAACTTCGCCAATTCAAGCCTAATTCTACACCGGACCTCCAAAACCAATTCAGATCACGCTCCCAAGTCACAAATCATCTCCCGAAGCTAACCGGATCATCGGAAATCACATCCGAACCTTCGAACTCATAAGTCAACATCCAGTTGACTTTTTCAATTTAAGCCTTCCTTAAAGAGACTAAGTGTCTCATTTCCTATCCAAACCAATTCAATTCAACTCTAACTCACTCGTTGCTGATAATGAAATATGAAGAAGCAATAAATGAGGAAAACGGGGCGGTAATACCTGATACGACGGGTCGGGTCGTTACAGCTGTCACACCCCCTTTTTTTTTTTTACCTCGCTAACCCTCTTAAAAATAGTAAAAATATTTTGTGAAGCTCAAAAGGGTTTTCAATTAGAAAGTGACAAAAAAGATTGTGTTTCAAAGGATTTTCTTTTCCAGAGTCGCGACCTGACATTTGATTTTTGTGTGCCACGTCATCGTTTTTTAAAATAAAAGTTTCCCTTCAAAACACATTTGACTCTTAAACCAATTTGCACCAGAGATTCAGGTAAGGGGGTTCAATTGACTCGGGGAGAAGGTGTAAGGCATTCCCTGAATTTCGTAAAAGTCACAGTTGCGTACTCGATCTACTTGGCTTTTAAAATATTCAAATTGAGGTAAAAAAACACAGAAAAGAAAAATAAGCACACAAGAGGCTCGAGGTTGTCCCCACCTAATAAAACAAATAAAAATAAAAATACTACAAGTTCTACTTTCGGCTTCCAAATACAAGTACTTCGGGGCATACCCCTGAACAAAATATATACAGAATCTACGGGGCATTGAATATAACTAAAGGGAGCAACCTCTCGCCTCGAAATTAAACAAACAAAATTCTAAAGTTTTCCTGCCCGAGTGTGGCCGGCCTAAACATGGTACTAGCGAGTAACAGAAGAAGAGAAATAAAACTAGAAATAACAAAACTATTACATGCTCACTTTTCTTTTAACTTCTTATTTCATGCATTTGACAGAGCCCAGTTCTTAAACATGTGAGCAATTTAATTACTAATGTGCTTTGATCATTCCGCGCTCTCGAGACCCAATCCATCATCCACATAATTCCATATTTAACAAAATGAACCATATAAAGATCCAACAGATAAGCATCCGAAGCAATTAAAGAAATGAAAATCAGAGAAAAGTGACAAAAAAACTAGCAAAAGTAAAGGTGAATCTGATCTATTAGAAGAGCCCGCTAAAAGATTCTTATCTCCTAATGCTCTGTTAGCTTATCCCCGTATCAAATGCTAAAACTCATATTTATCCTAATCAAAGCTCAAAAATAATCTATTTTTTTTTAGATTGCATTTTATTCCCAAAGGTTAGCTACATCACCCAAATTTGCTTAGTGAACCTAGAAAGAAACATAAACTTATCTTCAAAGATCACAAAGATCAGTCGACCAAATCTTGAGAAAAGATCATTGATTCTGCTTCATTTTTTTTAAGTAAAGGTGCATTTTCATTCACTAACCAGTTGAATTTTACACGTTTTTAGGATAAGGAAACAACCACAGAATGTAGGAAGAGGGTGGAACTCATTAACAATTTATCAGCAACAACAAAAAACTTCACCCAAACTTTAATTTGTCAACAACACACGTTACTCACATTTGAAAAAATAGAGAATACCATCAAGGAATCATAAATAACACATAGTCAATTCATGATTTACTAAAAACTACAAGACCAAGCAAAGTTTAGCTAATCATAAGAGCAATACAACCCTAAACACTAGCTCAAATTATATTTAGATCCAAAATAAAATAAAAGAGATTACAAGTAACTTGAAATTAGCTTTCCAATATAATTGAATCTTCGACGATTACAATTTAATGAGAATTCCAACGATTGAACTCGAAAAGAAGATGAAAGACAGCAACAACAAAATCAAGCAGGGACCGCGAACTAGTAACAAAACTCGAACGACACCGAAAAACTAGAGCTCGAACACGACCAACACTCAAATTTCAATCAAACTCATTTCTCATGTGATAATGGAGGGAGAATGCTCGCCGGAAAACTGGTGGTCAGCTCCAACCGCGGCGATGGCAGCTACAAGGTAGAAATGTGCGAGGAAAAAGGGAAAGAGCAGTGGGAAGAGGGGTGTTTTTCATGAATAATGGGTGTACTTAAGATTAAGTTTGAGCCAATAGATAAAGATGGAGATTTGGTTTTTTGAAATCAGAAAACTTCTCTACTTCTGGTGGTTGTTATGCGGTTGTGGGCGTATGAGATTAGCTTGGGAAAAGAAGGGAATGACCTCAAAATCGTGAATCTATCCGCCGCTGCTCCTAGGTTCTTAGAGATGAGGGGGTGCTTTTTTGCTGGTCTCCTCCCTCTCTTAGGGTTCCTCTAGGGTGTTATCTGATGGGGTATGTGTGCCGAGGAAATGCCATCCACTTTGGGCCTTTATGACCAAACTTGTGCTTAAAATTGGCCTAATTAACCAAAAATCTATCCACCCCACATCAACTCCTGCCTATTAAATAAAAAACAAAGATAGAATACTACCAAAATATCAATTAGCCCTACTTATGTAGAAATAACTATTAAAATAAAACTAATCGTTAAAACAAAACTATTTTTGTTATTTTTCAAATATCATACTAAAAATAAAAATAGGATTACATTAAAATCATTGCAAAATTAAAATAATATTACTACCAAAAATACTAATATTCTTGAAAAAGATACGTAATGAGATAAAAAAAATAAAGTGAAACTATTTTTGTGTGTTTTCGAATTTTATGTTCTATTACATCAAAAGTGAAAAATAGGCTAAATCTTATCAAAAATAAAAATAAGTAAATATTTTAAAAATACTACTTTTAAAAGTTGCGCGGGTCAAAAATTACGTGCTTACACTCAGCCTCATTGTTAGTCATATCGGGGCACCGTATAGATTGGCGGATGACTTCGCCTGTTGGGACCTCGAGTCCCAGTCCCAGTCCAGATCTTGACGCATTGGACGCGCCATCGGTGTATAAGACCCATAGGTCGGGTAACCTGGGAGAGGTACGAGAAGGTTCCTGCTCGACCTCGGGCATTATTTTGGCACTAAAATCGGCGACGAAGTCGGCGAGTACCTGTGATTTTATCGATGTTCGCGGCTGATATATTATATCGTGCTCGCTCAATTCTATGGCCCACTTGGCCAATTTCCCCGACAGTTCGGGTTTATGTAGGATTCTCCTTAGGGGGGAAGTCGTCACCACCGATATGGGGTGGCATTGAATATATGGTCTAAGCTTTCGTGAAGCTATAACCAATGCCAAGGCAAACTTTTCGAGGTGGGGGTACCTCGTTTCAGCGTTGACCAGGGTTTTGCTAATGTAATAGATTGGAGATTGCGGTACCTTTATTTTTACGGACCATTACTACGCTTACTGCAACCTCTGATACAGCCAAGTATACCAGGAGGTGTTCGCCGGGTTCTGCTTTGGCGAGTAGCGGGGGCGAGGACAAGTATGCCTTTAGTTCTCTTAAGGCCACGATGCATTCTAAATTCCACTAGAGCCCGTTGTCCTTTTTGAGCACATTGAAGAATTTGTGGCATCTATCGAAGGATCGTGAGATGAACCTCGACAAGGCAGCTATACGGCCTGTCAGTTTTTGTACCTGTTTCTTGCTAGTCAATACTTCAGGTATTCCCTTGATGGCTTTGATCTGGTCGGGGTTGACCTCGATGCCTCTTTATGATACCAGAAACCGAGGAACTTGCCCGAAGATTTTATGGCCTATGTAAGCCCTTTTGCTGTTGTCGCTGCTGTCTAGTTGGACGGGGTCGAGGTGTTCTACCGTTGACCCTGCGGCTTCAACGATGTCGGGGTCCTTGATAATGTCTTTTTGTTTATTGAGTTCGGACCCCGACTTTGGTTATTACTATTCTTCTAAGTCTGTTCCCTTTAGCTGTTGAGTGTATGTACAATCTTGGGCGATGTGATAGCATTCTTGGGCTGTACGTTGTTCGCCTCAGATGCTGAGTATCCCCTACGGAGTAGGGAACTTGATTACTTGATACAGACTGTACGGGATGGCTCTCATGGCGTGTATCCATGCGTCCTATGATGGCGTTGTAAGTTATGTCCTGGTTCATGACATAGAACATTGTTTCTAGGCTGACGCCCCCGGCCAAAACGGGCAGCATTATTTCTCCTGAGGTTCGCTCGACTGCATTGTTAAAACCTGTTAGTGTTATGCAGCGTGGTACTCTCTTGTCCTCGAGTCACATTTGTGTGAGAACGCGAGGGTGAATAATACACGCGCCGCTTTCATCGTCTACCATTATTCTTTTTACATCAGTATCTGAAATAGGTAAAGTAATGACAAAAGCATCAAAGTGAGGAAAAGTCAAACCGTTGGTATCTAACTTATCGAAGATGATACTTTCTCCGAGGTCATCATACCGTTCGTGGGTGATTGATCGCTTCAATTTATGTGTGGTGGTAAACTTTACATGGTTGATTGCTACTTCGTCGCCTCCATCGATGATCATTTGAATAGTGTGGGTGGGGGAGGGTGGCTTCGGAGGGCCTTGGTGTTGTTCTCGTCCGCGACCGAAATTGGCTTTTCCTCGGTCCCTCATCAGCTCCCTTAGGTTCCCTTGGTGGAGCATGTTCACTACTTCTTGCCATAGGGCTATGCAGTCCTCGGTTTTGTGAGCCCTCTCCTGATGAAATTCATAGAGGACGTTCGACTTTCGGGTACTTGGATCGGACTTCATCTTCTATGGCCACTTCACCTTCAGGCCGAGCTTCTCTAGTGCGTACACTATTTTTGAAGGGGAAACACACAAATTGTGAGCAGATAAAAGTGGAGGCATACCTCTTTCATTTCGCTGAGTCCCTGTATGCGGCCTGGACGGTCCTTCCGTATGGCGAAGAGATGGTGGGATGGCTGTTCTGACATAGGGTTGATGCCTGTCTCGGTTGAGGCGTGGACCTGACTGGACTCTTCGACCGTCATTATGATGGTCTTTCCTTGGCTATATTTGGACCAATGTTAACCGTTGGATTGGACCATTAAGGTCATCCTCATCTGCTCTCACCTCGGCGTAGTAGGCGTTGTGAATTTCTTCCCAAGTAGTGGGGGGGGGGGGGTATTTCATGATCCTGCTTAATAATTTTCTTGTCGTTCTCGACCCATTCCTGTTCAACCCATTTTGGAAAGCTGCCACCGCCATCCCTTCTGATACGTTTGATAAGCTCATTCTTACTTTGTTAAACCGAGCTCAAAATTCTCTGAGTCCCTCGCCAGGCGATTGCCTAACGGAAAATATATCATTCACCTTGGCCTCCGCTTTCTTAGCCCCGGCGTGGAGGGCGACGAACTTGTCGGTCATTTCTTCGAACGTTGTTATTGATCGTGCCGGTAATTGTGAGTACCATGTTAAGGCTCCCCTTGTTAGGGTTTCACCGAACTTCTTCAGTAATACTGATGGTACCTGTTCTTTTGAGAGGTCGCTGCCTTTTACTACTGTGACGTAATGAATGATGTGATCTTCGGGATCCGTTGTGCCGTCGTATATCTTCAAATATGGTGGCATCTTGAAGGTTTTGGGTATGGCATATGGGGCTGCCTCCTCGCTGTACGGTTGTTCGACAAATCGGCCGATGTCCCTTTTGGTAGCAATTTTCGGGCACCTGGTATCTTATCAACCCTTTCTTGATGCTCCCTCATTTGGTCGCAGAGCGCTTTATTCTCGTTCTCCATTTCTTCCATTTTCTTTAGGATGGCGGCAAGTGCGTCATTACCTGCATCAACAGCAGTGTGAGTGTTACCTGTTGGGGGAGCGGGTTGCTCGTCGGCGGTTGCTGTGGTATCCGCTTGTATGACGTTTCTATTCGCCCGTTGAACGGGTTTGTTGAGTATGTCGCTTAGAGTGCTTGTCAGCCACGTCTCCAGTAGTTTTTTGATTGCTGGCGGCGCTTCCTCAGTTGTGGATGTGGAGGCTCCCCTTTCACGTGAAGCGGTTACACTTCCATGAGGGGGAGGTGAGTCGCTCCGCCTGGGTGTAGCACTCGGCGTCGTGTTCTCCTCATCTTCTCTGTCAACCTCGTTGATGGTGTTCAAGAGGTTGGCAGTGACGTCTACTACCGCTTTCAGTCTTTCATCTCCTTTTCCTACCATTGTTAGTTCGTGTAAACGAGAAAAAGATGGATACTGTTTTTTTTTTTAATCTAGAAGGAACTAAACTTTAACTAGAACCTCCCCACAGACGGCGCCAAATTGTTTGATCAAAAAGTGTTAAGCTTTTTGTTAAACTAATTAATGAGGAAATAGAGGGTGAATCCTAGTTAGATATAATAAATTCTAGATAAAAAACTTAGACAGATCCGTGGGATGAGATCGCGTTTAAGAGTAATAAAGATCAGGTACGTGTTCAATGATTGTCAATGAATACTATAATAAGAATATGTAATAAATGTAGATAACGACAATAAATGTAATAAAGAGGAATTTATCACCCAAATGTTAGATGTTTTGGGTGATTCTTCTTCCTGACAGCAACGTGGGATAATGATAAATGAAGATGGATAAGAACTCTTTGGATCCTGTAAACAAAGAGTGACCGACGTGTGTTGAGCAATAAAATCAGTGAACAAGACAAGTCTTTTTGTATATTCTTTGTAGTTAACCCTTTACAAGTGCTCTTATCAAAAAGTGAAGATACCCTTTTTGTTCTTTATCTCTTCCTATTTATAAGGATTATCCCCAAGAAACCCTAAAAAGTACAACATAGAGAATATCTAATGGAATATTCCTTATATCTATTGCTAAACTATCCTACTGTTGCTTCCTTCCCCCCTTTGCTTGGCCACGACAATAATCCTTCTTAAGACGACTCCTCGCTATTGTGCCGTGGTCGGCTCTATCCTCGACCATGTTTTATTTGCAGTTATCAGTCCGCCCAAGTTTAGACCAATACAAAATCCTCAATAATTAATATACCCTATATAATGTGATGGTGAATGAAAACAAACTTTCTACTATATTATATTTCGTTTTCTATTATTTTATTTTACAAATTTCTCTTCCGATTTTTGGGTTGAGTAATATGAAGTAGGGACAAGTTGACCGTCGAGTTTGAGCTAGGAGAATAAAGAACTTTTTTGGTTAGAAGCTTTTACACTTAGGGGTCGTTTGGTTTGAATACGACTTATGCTGGGATAAATTATGCTTGGATTAGTTATGCCGGGATTATTTTTTATCCACTATTTGGTTTGTTGTATTAAAAATGACAATTGCATAATTCCTAAGAAGAAGGTATAAGTTATCCCAACACTAATTACCCCATCCCCTACAATGTATAAGTTATCCCGGTACTAATTTTAATCCCGGAATAACTTATACCAGGTTTGCTAACCAAACAAAGTATTAAGGTGGCATTAGATTTTTATACCAGCAGTATATCTACTTATACCTCATACCAAACGACCCCTTAGAGGTCGTTGGGTAGAGTGTATTAGAGAAAATAATGCATGCAGTAGCTTTGTGTATTATTAATACCTTGTTTGGTACACTATTTCAACATATGTATAACTAATACAAGCATTAGTTATAATCCTATTGGTATTATCCTATGTATAGCTAATGCATACAAACCATGATATTAGTAATACCAAGGCTATTAATGCATGCATTAGCATGATTAAAGACAAAATTATCCTTAAAAGTCCCTTAAAGCTAAAGAACATAGAGGGCATTGTTGTAAACAACTAATTTTCTTAAGAATAATGCAATGCATTTTAGTTTCTAATACACCACACCAAACAGTGTATAAAAATAATCTCTGCATAATTAATACTT
The DNA here is from genome assembly GCF_001879085.1 of Nicotiana attenuata. Lineage (NCBI taxonomy): Eukaryota > Viridiplantae > Streptophyta > Magnoliopsida > Solanales > Solanaceae > Nicotiana > Nicotiana attenuata. Next base: position 35,937 of record NW_017675408.1, read on the forward strand.
GCATTACTAACCCATGCGTTACTAATCCCTGCATTGCTAATACACCATCTTCAGCATGATTCTTATACACCCTACCAAACGACCCCTTAGTGAAAAGGTGTAACGATCCGACTGATCGTTTTGAGCAATTTCGTCCGGTTCGGCAGTTTGAGGTCACGAGTAGCTTCATACTATGTGTATCGACTTGCGTTCGTAGTTCGGGCGTGAAACCGGAAAGCTTTTATGTGAAAATATGAAAAATATAGTAATTTCTAGAGTTAAAATTTGGTTTTTAGTTGACTTTGGTCAAAATTTTTGGTAAACGAACCCGGATCTGTGTTCCGACGATCCCGGGAGGTCCGCGGTAAAATATGGGACTTGGGCGTATGCCCGGAATTGAAATTTCTAGAGTTAAAATTTGGTTTTTAGTTGACTTTGCTCAAAATTTTTGGTAAACGAACCCGGATCTGTGTTCCGACGATCCCGGGAGGTCCGCGGTAAAATATAGGACTTGGGCGTATGCCCAGAATTGAATTCCGAGGTCCTTAGCCTTAGATATTTAAGTCCTATCTGTGAAATTAGGTCCGGAGCCTGGTACAAGTTTGTTATGATATTTAAGTCCTATCTGTGAAATTCGGTGAGAATCGGAATTGATTTGACGTGATTTGGACGTCCGGTTGAAAAGTTAGAAAATCAAGAGTCTTGAGGTTAAATTCATAGTTTTTGATGTTATTTTGATGATTTTATCGCACGAGCAAGTTTGTATGATGTTTTTAGACTTGGGTGCATGTTTGGTTTGGAGCCCCGAGGGCTTGGGTGAGTTTCGGATAGGTTTAGGCTATGTTGCGCTTGTTTTTGGATGCTTCATCGTCGTTTCTTCGAGCAAAAATAATACCACATTGAGCAAATGAGATCCAAATTCAGTTTTTACCAAACCATTAGATCCGTATTGAAATTACGGAGCCATAGGAAAAAGAATCATCGAATTTGGATATCGTATGAGGAAGTTATGCTCATTTTCGTATCGGGAAAAGTCGATGGTTTCTGGTGTGGTCGCAAATGCGAACTTTTTCATTGCAATTGCGATGGCCAGTTCACAAATACGAACTTTTTGTCGCAAATGTGACTTCAGCCGGCCCTACCTTGTTCCAAAATTGCGAGGGTTCGCAACTGGGTCGCAAATGCGACATCTGAGGCCTGTTAAGTGAGATTTTTGACGAGATTTTCACCCATTTTTCAATTTTCTCAAACCCTAAACCCTCATAGGCGACTTTCCAAAGACCCAAACTTCTCCAAATCATTGGGTAAGTGTCTCTAATCAATTTCCAACTATATTTTGTGATTATATCTTAGATTTCCCATCAAATTCATGAGAATCTAAAGGAAAATTTGGGGAAAATTGTGAAATCTTTCAAAAATATAAAATGATGATTTGAATGACCAAATGGTATCGGAATTAGATAATTCTTGTATGGGTAAACTCATAGCAGAATGGGTGTTCGGTTTTTGTAAATCTTGTCGGGTTCCGAGGTGCGGGCCCGGGGAGTTGACTTTTTGTAAATTGTATAAGAATCACAGTTTTGTCAATTGAAATTGTTTTCTCTTGCATTGTTTGATGTACTCAAGTCTTTTTTGGCTAGATTGAGCTGAGCGTTGATGAATCGGTAAAGGAAAATCTAAACGAATATTGAATTGGCCGGATTGAGGTAAGTATCTTGCCTAACCTCGTGTGGGGGAATTCCCCTTAGTATTTGTGTCTTCTATGTTGATTGTAGTCCGTGTACGCGAGGTGACGAGTGCATGTTCGGACTTATTTTTGGAAAGTTGGCATTTTAGAGTTCTTAGGTCCTTGTATTCACTGAGTATGAAGTCGTTCTTGATATGATCGAGCTTCCATTTACTAGTTTCACCTCTACATGCTTTAATTGGAATTAATTGCTTTATGATTCATTCTTATTGCCTATTTGACTCTTATTTTTCTTAATTAAAGATTTTTACCTCTTCTATTGTCATGTTATCTTTCATAATTGCTTGTCTTTATTGGAAATCATTATTATCTCTCCTGTAATTGCTTAGTCTTAATTGAGGTTATGATTATCTTCCCGCAGCTCATCCTTAATTGAAATTGTTGTATTTTCTTCGTAAATTGCCCAACCTTAAACGTAGTTTAGGTATCCTATATTTAGTTGGAATTACTTGATTCGTGTTAGCTTTCTTTGTTGTTGAACTACATATTGTGGGATCGTTGCTTCACATTATTTTCTCCCTTGTTGAGCTGTTCTTATTACGCTTAGTATTCTCTATTGTAGTTATTCCTTGTGACCTAGTTTTACCGTCTCCTTGTGATCGAATGTTCTCGAGTTTATTTACTTGTGGTGTTCTTGTATATATTTTCATTGTTGTTGTGGTACTTTTTGTGGTGGTGCACGAGGTTTCTGCCGTGCGGTTGTTGATATTGTGATGCACGAGGTTTCTGCCGTGCGGTTATTGTTATGGGGTTGCACGAGGTTTCTGCCCTGCTATTGCAACTATTGACATATTGCACATGCGACGTGACAAGGTGGGATATGTATGTATATATATATATATATATATATATATATATATATATATATATATATATATATATATATATATATATATATATATATATATATATACTTATATGTGGGTTGCGTATGTGGCGAGATAAGGTAGGAACATTATGATGCACGTGTGGCAAAACAAGGCAGGCACTTATTATGTTATTGTTTGTACACGTGGCGAGACAAGGTGGGCTATGTCAGGGGTTGATTGTGATGATTTGTGATGGTCTGGGGGCATTCTTGCTGTTTGATATTGTGATGTGGTATGCTTACCTGTATGAGTTTTATCTCGTGGAAGTTGTGAGAAAACATCTACGTGTCGTCCGTTCTTTTCCTTAGGCTTATTAGCTGGTAGGAACTATGTTAAAGCACTTGCACAAGCATACACGTAGCTGAACACTCCCATTGGATATGAAGTTCTCTTGATATTCCTGAGTATAGATGTACACCCTTGTCTACTTCTCATAGATGTGAGAGTAGCTCTAGTTAGTAAGTGAGTTATCAGCGTGACCATGAGTTGTGATGGGGGCACAGGATGCCAAGTGTTAGGGTTCAGGTATTGGGACCCGTGAGCTGTAAGTTGTCAGAGGTTCGGTATTTCGTGGAGTCTGTTGGCTAAGACGTGATGTGAATACTGTCGTAGGTTTTGAGTTATTGCTTACCTTTACTGTATTTGTGATTTAGGTTTTGGGTTCGTGATTTCGCTCGCTCTTCTATGTCATTATTATGGTATTTCCGCTGTCACTTGCTATTTTTCTTCCCTACATCATGTTCCGTTGTTCCTATGCTTATATTTGTACAATTTATTAGACTGGTAGGTGTCTTGACTGTTCCTCGTCACTACTCCACCGAGCTTAGTCTTGATACTTACTGGGCACCGCTGTGGTGTGCTCATACTAATCTTCTGCACATTTTTGTTGTGCAGATCCAGGTGTCGATCGTTAGTAGCTGTGCGGACCATTGCTGAGGAGACTCAAGGTAAACCTGCTGCTGCGTTTGCAAGTTTCGGGGTCACCTTCTTACTTGTATTCAACTGTTTTCACTCCTTTCCAAACATTTTATATAGAAGTGGTAGCTAACTCTGTAGATCTTATGACTTGTACTACCGAGTTTTGGGGATATGATCATTGTATAAAGGATTCATTCTAGAAATTTTTATGATGTTATTTATTATTGGTGTTCTTCTATAAATATTAGGCTTACCTAGTCCTTAAGACTAGGTGTCGTCACGAAACCCAACAGAGGGAAAATTGGGTGGTGACAAGTTGGTATCAGAGCTCTAGGTTCATAGGTGCTACGAGTGATAAGCAGGTTTAGTAGAGTCTTGCGGATCGGTACGGAGACGTCTGTACTTATCTTCGAGAGGGTACAAAACTATTAGGATAATCTCACATTTTTCATTCCTTATCGTGCGATATTGATTCAGCTCGAAGCATATAACTTATGTTCATTTACATGCACTCGTGTGTAATATTACCCTCTCGGTGTCCGTTATGCGCCAGTGGTTCATGATGCTACAAACAAGCTACGAAGGAGTCGGGGATGCTCAGGCATTGCCTCGACGTGTTGTCCAGACTGAAGATACAGAGGCATTGAGAGACTATTCAGTTGTTCGTATGGAGGCGCATCGGTTTTCGACATCTGATTGATGATGCGAGCTTGGGAAGGTTTAATTGGTTGACTAGTAATCGCGATTGTGGCAAGGCCGTGGGTGTTGATTGGGAATAGTTGGTGGTACTGGAGTACCTTGTGATTTGTGTGAAGGTTAGTTTTGCGGATCATCAGACGTTGTTTTCTATGGCTTTGCGCCAAGTGGAGGAGTTCAATAGCGGCATTCAGATTGCAAGTTAGATTTATATCAGATTTGGCCTGAGTTATGTGTATATGTGGTAAGGGTTCCTGGATTTTGTGTTTGACCAAGGTCTGAGATCTTGCAAGGGATGATGTTGGGGCTTGCAGTGTTTCCGTGTCATTAATGGATCTATATATCAGCATCAAGGGGAGTCAGAGGAACAACTTTAGATTCACAGAAGGTCTATTCAGCGTAGGTGCCGTGGTTGCGACAGGACGAGGTGCTTCAGAGGAAATTCAGTGGTTTATAAGCTTCTGAGCTATGTGGTTCGTGTTAGGATCACCTGTATTTGGGACTTTGATTGGGATTATTGCATATCGACTATCTGAAGAAATGGGTCAGCTCCGTGGTGTTGGGTCAGTATAGCGATGAAGTAATTGGTCCTTTGAATAGGAATTCTCTACTAGCATTTGTGGCAGCATTCTTGGATTGGACGGTTGTCACACCTCCTTTTTTACACCACCCGACGAGGCAGTATATAAGGGAGTTTTTTCAATTAAAGTGACATTAGTCGAAATGGGATTAATTATTGATCAGAGTCGCCACTTGGAATAAATTATGGTGTCCCAAGTCACCGGTTTATTTTAAATACCAAATCGAGGAAGTTTTATTTTTTGAAGAGTCTGCGAACCAGAAATTCTAGGTAAGGAATTCTGTTAACCCGGGAGAAGGTGTTAGGCATTCCCGGGTTCCGTGGTTCTAGCACGGTCGCTTAGTGATTATTACTTGGCTTAATTAAATTATTTAGTGACGTATTTTAGAACCTATGTGTACTTTACCTTTTAACCGCTCCTAATTACTATCGTGATTATGAAATTATCTTGAAAACGAGTCACATGTACGTGTACTCTTTTTGTTTGCGCGTCAAAAATCATGTCACGCGTACGTGTCCATAATTAATAACACTTTATTTTTATTAAAATTATTTGACCAAAGTCACGCGAACGTGTACCTTAATTATTTGTGAAAATCATAATTCATGTCACGCGTACGTGTACACAATTACGATAATAGATTAAATGCGCGCCTAAAAAGCGTTCTATGAATATTCATTTTAAATCGTAATCGTGTCCCGCGAGCGTGTACATAATCACGATGATTTGATTAATTAAGAGTTTGCCTAAAAGCATACTAACATATCCATGATTTGTATTTGGTTAAGGAGCAACGAATTTTATTTATTAGACACAACTGGGCAAGCATATGGATATTTATTTAAGGGATGGGGCTTGACAACATTTCAGCTTATTGGCCTAATTTGTCTATTCACTAATCTTTTAAGAAAAAGAAGAAAAAAAGAAAAAAAAAAAGTTCAAAGAAAACACACAAATACTCACGCTCTAACCATGTGAATTTTAAATTCCAATTTATGAACAAAATTCAATACACTACTTATCATTCCCTATAATTCCCTTTGGCAGTGAGAAAATAATTTTAGAAATATTAGGAACCAAATTAAATATTAATAGAGTTCAAAAAATAAGAATAAAAAATATGGAGGAAAATGGTCAGAACTAAATAAATCAAGATATCCTTGACCAAAGTTTCACCTAAAGCAAATCTTTGAAATTTCTTATAAGTTAAAACTCATAAGGAAAACAGATTTTTATAACTTTGTATAATACTCCAAATTTCTAATGACTTCATCAAGAACTTCAACCCAGAAGAATTAGAAGACAATGGGTCAATATCATGTTTAATATCACATAACAACACATGGAGTTAAACTTGAAATAAGAGAAGGATAAGAGTAGGAACCTCTGGTGCGAGACTTCTTTATTAAACAAGAGAAAAATCCAACAGTTACAAATGAATCTGATGCCGCTAATTCGACTGAAAATACTCCAAATCGACGACAAAAACCGCGAACAATCGACGGAACCAACGAACCTACGGCCTCGAATAGGAACTCGACTACCAGATTTTTCAAAATTCGGATCTCTCAATCAAATCGTATGCTCATTCTCGAATTGATTTCCCCCTTTAAGAAAGACCTTGGAGGGGTTTTAATAGTGAGAAAATCAATGGAATCCTCTATTCTAAAGTGTTGTCTCTCACTGTCAATTCATGTCCTCTTTGTATTTTTCCGTTTCTGTTGTTTTTTTTCTATGAATTCCCTTCCCCTATATTTATAAAGAGGAATAAAGTAGTTATCTAGTCTTGTGCAAAAGAGTTATAAGTGGGGATGTGGGATTGTGAATGGAGGAAAGTGGGGAGGTGGAGACGTGAGGAGTGGGGAAGTGGGATAGATATGTGGGGGTAGTACGTGGGTAATGGGATAGGGGAGTTAAACAAAAGATAAATGGGGCTAAAAATAAATTAAAAGCTACTAGTCTACTTAAGTTCTTAATTAAACAAAAATATTTTTTTTTCTTATATTTAAATATAGGAACAAAATATAAACTCTAAGAATATGCAAAAAAAAAATTTTAGCTTTTTAATCTTTCTCAAATAAAAACAATGAAAAAATGAAATAAAAATTTAAAGTATCAATATTAGACACCTTAAAGAAATATTTACAGTAAAATAGAATAGAATTTGGGTGTGGTCAAAAATTAGGTGTTCACAGCATGTCCCTCTTTGCTTGGAAACATGAAGAGTTTTCAAGCAAAGAAAATGAACAAGGTGACTGATTTTTGACCTCACCATTATTTAAAAAGGAGAAGAAGATAAAAGAAAAAGATGCGACCGAGCCTTGGTTTTAGGCAGCCTACATATCCCGGGTTATAAGGGAATCAGGTCACATGTGGTTCAAGTAGAAAGAAGAGTGATGGAGTATACTTGGATGGAGAGTCCACTGAGGTTCCGTCGAGGTTCTGATCCGCGGTTCCTACTATTACATCAAAATGAAAAGAAAATTACATACTCTTGAAATCTAAGAGTTACAAAATTCCTATCTAAATGCCATCTGGAGTCTTGTATTGATTCTTGACTTGCTTCTCCAATTAACTTTAGACTGAAACTTGATGCTCTCGATGCAACAGACTATGAAATATTCTCGCATGCTTATTTCTTGATTATATGATGGGAAGATGGATCTTGAGACCCTATGTCTCTGCATACATTATGTCCAAGCTGGTTGCTGCTGGTATTGAGATCAAAACATTCCATTTTCTTCGCAAGAGCTGGAATCTTACTTTTTGCACATCCAATCCATGCTTTGTAGAAAAACCTACAAGCCAACACAAACAAGCAAAACGAACAAAAATTTTCTGCCCCAGTTTGCACTAGGAAATTTTTGTGAGTTATTGAAAACACATTAAACTATCATTGCTATTGCAGAATAAAGAATTGAAAAAGACATTTTTTTAAAAGTAATAGGGAATGTTATACCCTGTGTTAACAAGAAGGAGGCAACCAGGGGGTGCAGTACCCTGTGTTGACGATAAGATGAGGCCCGTGGCACTCTGAGATTCTACTAGGGGATGTCGTACCCTATGTAGGTAGAAAGTAATGCGACCAAGGGATGTAGTACCATGTGTCGGCAATAAGATGAGGCTCGTGGAACTCTAAAATGCAACTAGGGAATGTCGTACCCTATGTTTGCAACAAGAAGTACAACCAGGGGATGTAGTACCCTGTGTTGGAAATAAGAATCGCACGATGACTACTGTTTTTAAATGTGAATTGATCTAAAGCTTTTGTTTTAACAAGTAGCCAAGGTGTGATGTGGATCTAAGTAGTAAAAAAATTGATTGAAGTTGATTCTGTGGTTTGTATGAGAATTTGTGTTTAAATTTGTTATTAACATGAGATTAGTGTCGCATTTAGAGGCTGGAAAGTTTTATTAATATTTATATTTGGTAACGATTAATTTAATTCTATCAGATGTTAGCTATGTACTTGCTATATATTACCTTGGATCTTGTTTTAAAAAAGTTTATTTATTAATATGAAGATTTGAGTAATTTAATTTAAAGTTCTAAAATATTTCTGTTGTTAATGAGTAGGCAGTCTTTCTTCCCTTTTCATAAATATTTTGCACTTTTTTATATAGACTTCAATATTGTATAAGCTAAAATGTCATTTTTGTTAAAGTTACTCAAGCTCTATGATTGATAAGTTTCTAAAGCTGGATCCTTTGATGATCACGGGTTTCAAGCCAGACCGAGACCGTAGAAATAGCCCGTATCGACTGAAGAATGTGGATTCTTCTTGGCATGAGATGTGGGGGGAGTAATCTCCCAAGTTCAATGCTCTACCCCTACTTGGTATGAATTTATCGAAATCATAAACAACTTTTTACATATTGAGATACGAAAGGCTCCTACTAATCTAGCAAATAAGGGGTAAAGTGCTTCTTACCAAAATAAAATTTATTGAAGGACTTGAACCCAAGATCTCTGATTAAGGATGGACTAATCTTATTACCACAACTTTTTATGAGTTTATCTACTAATTAGAACACAATAATCTCTTTTCATTTTTACTTTTCTTGTTTTAAATCATGATGATTCAGTAATTTAGATTCAAAGATTACATGATCATTTACGCAATTCAAACTTGTTATACCATAATTCTCTCAAATTGTAAGACCTTAAATTGAACGCAAAAAGGGTGGAAATGACATCAGGTAGCCATTAAAATATATCCACACTTTATAATGTATTTAAAGCTTAGCCAATTTTGCTCAAACTTCAGGACACGGCATCAGAGAGTTTAAACAAAGTTCAAACTTTAGGACATCGTGTCCTAAGTTCGAAAATTGTGTCCAGAAGTTCGAATCTTATGTCCTGAATTTTAAATTAGCAGTTCATAAATTCGGGACACTTAGTCCTGAATTTCAAATTTTCAAAAATGCAGAACACTTCCAAATTCAGGATACTTAGTCCTGAAATTTGGGTGAATTGACTAATCTTTAAATATATTGTAAATTATGCGTATATTTTAAATAGCGGACTTAAAAGAGGCTATTGCTGCACATCGCCCCAAAAAGGCGTTTAGCGTGAATAAATGTTCAATGAGTTGTCAAAGTTTTGGATCTTTAAATTTATTCTAGTTGGGCCCAATTGTTAATTGTTTGAAAGGCCCAAGATAAGAGTGGACAGAAGTGACATGGCCCATGGACATAGGCTTCATTTCATAATTTGGTTTGGACTGTCCTCTTTTTTTTTTTTTTTTTTTTTTTTTTTTTTTTTTTTTTTTTTGGGACAACCTTTACAGAAAAGATCTCTTTCATGTTTTCAAATTAAACAGAGACGTTATTATTCTTTAGGGGAATATAACCAAAGGAATTTCACTTTATTACTTTTCCAGAAAAAGAGAAAAAGGTTTTTATTTCCACATGAAAGTTCGGAGAACGTCTCTATCTGCCAAACCACAAAGAAAAAGAAGAAAAAGACCAAGCTAGAAAACCAACATGCCATGTTTTTTGATACTTTAAAATGCTTCACTTTTCAATGTTTCTGATTGAAAACATAAATCACTAAAATTGGTGTTATTAAAGGCCAAATATTAACCGCCCACCCACGTGACACGAATTCGAACCGTGGAAACAACCTCTCGCAGAAATGCGCATAGCGGGAGCTTAGTGCACTGGACTAAGAGAGAGAGATCCACGTATAATATGTATATATCACGTATAATTAATGTATAATTTATGAATAACGGCTAAAAAAAGTAAATAGTGAGTCCGACAGGCTATTTGTGAAATGAGTCCAATAAGTTACAAGAATATAATGAAGTAAAAATAGCATGGGCTAGTCAGTTTCGGACTGACCATTCAGAAATAGCCAGCGTTTGCAAAGTCATTGAAAAATAGCCACTATTTTGCTGCAACACAGAAAGTTCATGTGATGACCCTAAAGGTCATCTCTTGTTTTAGAAGTCAAAACTGCGTTCCGAGGCCGTGAAAACCTCCTTTTGCCTCACCTCGATTTTGCCTGCGCAGTCCGGGCGCGTTTCTGGAAGCTTTTATGTGAAATTTTAGAAAAATAATGAAATTGGTCTTTAAAATTGATTAAAGTTGACTTTGGTCAACATTCTTGGTAAACGGACCCGGACCCGTGATCCGACGGTACCGTAGGGTCCTTAGTAAAATATGGGACTTGGGCGTACGCCCGGAATCGAATTCCGAGGTCCCAAGCCCGAGAGAAGAATTTTTAAAGAAAATTATTTGCTGGAAAATATAAAGGCTTTTAGAAGAGAATTGATGTAATTTCTTGATGGTATCGGGCCCGTATCTTGGTTTCGGAGCCGGTACAAGTATAAAATAATAATTTGGTTGAATCTGCGGAATTTGGTAAGAATCGGAGTTCGTTTGGTATAAAACGGACCTATAGTTGAGAAAATAGAAACTTCAATGTTCTTGAGTGATTTCATGAATTTGAGGTTTAATTCATAGTTGTTGATGTTATTTTGATGATTTGATCGCAAGAGCAAGTCCGTATGTTCTGTTTAGACTTGCGTGCATGATTGGTTTGGAGCGCCGAGGGCTCAGATGAGTTTTGGATAGGCCACAGAGTGAAATTGGACTTAGGAAAAATTGCTGGTATCTGGTATTTTTGCCCAGGCCTCTGATCTCGCAATTGCGAGATCAGGCTTCGCATTTGCGAAGTGTTCAGGCTTGGGAAATGCGACCAAATCCTCGCAATTGCGAACCAAGACTGGGCAGGCCCTTCATCGCAAATGCGACCTCAGCTTCGCAATTGCGAAGTTGACAGAAATTGGTCAGGGTTGCAAATGCGACAGTTTCTTCGCATTTGCGAAGCTAGCAGAAATTCTCAGGGTTCGCAGTTGCGAACCCCTGATCGCAATTGCGAAATCAGAGACCTGCTAAATGAAATTTTGACGGGATTTTTCCCATTTTCCAAACTCTTTCAAACCCTAAAATATCTTGGGCGATTTTTCAAAGGCACATAATCTTCCAAATCATTAATAAGTCATTTCTAACTCATTTCTTTCAATCTAATCCATCTTTTTACATGATTTCATTTCAAAATCAAGGGTTTTCATGGGGAAATTGGGTGTTTTTGGGAAGAACATAGGATTTTCCAATTTTGGGGATTTGGACCTCGATTTGAGCTCTGATTTCAAAACAAATTATATATTTGAGTTCGTGGGGGAATTGGTGATCGGATTTTGATCCGAACTTCGGGTTTTGACCAAGTGGGCCCGGGGCCAATTTTTGACTTTTTGGGGAAAACAATGGGAAACATTTTTTCATGCATTAGAATTGGTTTATTTAGCATTTATTGATATCGTTAAGTAATTTGTGGCTAGATACAAGCTAATTGGAAGTGGAACCGAGAGGTAAAGCGGTAGTAGAGGCTTAATTTGTCCGTGGAATCGAGGTAAGTATTTGGCTTAACCTTAGCTTGAGGGAATAGGAGTTGTGGTCTTATTGTTATGTGTTTGTATCGAGTACGACGTATAGGTGTGGTGACGAGCATCTATACGTTGTTGTCAAGTATGCCCGTGAGTCTTGTACCATAATTGTTTTGACTCTACTATGTATCGATCATGCTCAAATTGATGATTATTAATGTTGAACAAAGCTTACGAAAGTTTCTTGGTTATTGAATATTGTTGAGTATTGATTCAAATTGAAGTTCCATTTTGTAATGAGATTGTTGAAACGTGATTGGTTATAGTCTAATCCCTTGCCGGGACGTCTGTTGATATTGTTGATTCCCTTGTCGGGATGTTATTGTTGATATTGTTGATTCCCTTGCCGGGATACTTCATTCTGCACTCTTTTGTGCAGATTTCGGTACCGGACCCATTAAGTAGCTGAGGTAGCTGCCTTCAGTCCAGGGAGACTCAGGTAGATCTGCTGGCGTCCCCTGAGCCTAAAACTCCCCTTCTCTGTTTAGCTTTTCTGCTATCTCTTTCCATTCCGAGAACAGTTTTACTTTTCTTTCCAGACTTGTATTCGTAGTAAAAATCTTAGTTGTTCGTGAATTTGTGACACCAGATTCGTGGGTAGACATGTATTGGAGTATTTGGATTTAATTTAACTCTTCCGCATTTATCATCTGTTTTACTTTAGTCTATGTTTGTAATCGTTTGGGTTTATTGCTATTGTGTAGAACCGTAATAGTTGGCTTGCCTAGCTCTCACAAGTAGGCGCCATCACGACTCCCGAGGGTGGGAAATCTGGGTTGTGACAAATTGGTATCAGAGCTCTAGGTTGCCTAGGTCTCACAATTCACGAACAAGCTACGTAGAGTCTGAGGGATCGGTACGGAGACGTCTGTGCTTATCCCCCAGAGGCTATAGAGTTTAGGAACAACTTCACATCTATTCTCCTCTGTCGTGTGATTTGACTTCTCAATGCTAAATGGACTTCTACTCTGTTTTTTCGCAGATGGCGAGAACATCTGCTTCTTCATCCTCTGATTAGCAGCCCGAGCCCCCAGTGGAAGCTCCTACGAGGGGCAGAGGACGAGGCCGAGGCCGTGCTAGAGGCCGAGGCAGGGGCAGGGCTCAGCCCAGAGCAGCAGCACCAGCAGCGGAGCCTCGGTAGAGTTCGAGGAGGAGGCTCCAGCCCAGACCGTTCCAGCAGGGCCAACTTAGGTCACAGAGGGGTTCATTGCTACCCCGGTACTTCAGGATGCTCCGATCCGTCTAGTGGGCCTTATGGAGAGTGTCGCCCAAGTAGGTTTACTTCCTGTAGCACCAGCCGTCTCTCAGACTGGGGGAGGAGCACAGACTCCCACTACTCGCACTCCGGAGCAGATGGCTCCTTAGTTTCAAACTCCAGCAGCTCAGCCAGTTGGTGCAGTTCAGCCGGGTGTGGTAGCCTAGACCGGTGATGGGGCAGCTATGTCTGCTGATGTTTTGTGGAGGTTGGACAGGTTCACCAAGCTATTCACTACTACTTATGGTGGTACATCCTCAGAGGATCCCCAGGACTATTTGGACAGCTGTCACGAGGTTCTTCGAAACATGGGGATAGTAGAGACCAATGGGGTCGACTTTGCTATTTTTCGTCTGTCACATTCCGCCAAGACTTGGTGGAGGGATTATTGTTTGGCTAGACCAGCTGGGTCACCGGCTTTGACTTGGGATCAGTTCTCTCAGCTCTTTCTGGAGAAGTTTCTACATATCACTCAGAGGGGGGACTATCGGAGGCAGTTTGAGTGTCTCCAGTAGGGTTGTATGACGTCACTTAGTACGAGACCATTTATTGCCTTGGCCCATAATGCTCTTATCATACTTCCCACTGAGAGAGAGAGAGTGAGGAGGTTCATTGAGGGACTCGCTCAGCCTATTCGATTGCATATGGGTAAGGAGACAGGGAGCGAGATTTCTTTTCAGGATGTGGCCAATGTGGCTCGGAGGGTTGAGATGGTTCTATCACAGGGGAGTGGTCAGGGGTCTGACAAGAGACCTCGTCATTCGGGCAGATTCAGTGGTGCCTCGTCTGGAGGCAGGGATTCTTTTGGTAGGGGCCATCCTCCAGGTCGTTTCATTCAGCACTCCAGGCTTCTCACGGTGCTCCAGGTGGCCGTGGTTCTCATATGCAGTATTTTGATCAGTTGCCCTATAGTGCACCACCAACTCCTATCAGTGTACCGCCACTCCAGAGTTTTCAGGGTGGTTATTCAGGCCGTCAGGGTCAGCAGTCTCAGCAGTCGATGGCTTGTTATACTTGTGGCAATATGAGGCATATTGCTAGATTTTGCCCTCGAGCACCGAGCAGTTTTCAGCATCAGGGTTCCCGTGCCATGGTTCAGGCACCGAGTGTTCGACCGCCCTCTCAGCCAGCTAGTGGTAGGGGTCGAGGTGCTAGAGGTGGAGGTCAGGCCGTTAGAGGTGGAGGTCAGGCCGTTAGAGGTGGAGGTCAGGCAGCTAGAGGTAGAGGCCAGCCAGCAGGAGGCCTTCCTCGAGATGTAGTTCAGAGTGGTGGGGCCCAGCCCCGATGTTATGCCATCCCAGTCAAGCCTGAGGCTGAGGCCTCCGATGCAGTTATCACAGGTACAGTTTCAGTATGCAGTAGAGATGCTCAGTTCTATTTGATCCGGGGTCTACATATTCCTATGTGTCATCTTATTTTGCCCCTTATCTGGTTGTGCCCCGTGATTCTTTGAGTGCACCTGTATATGTGTCTACACCGGTGGGTGATTCATTTGTTTTAGATCGAGTCTATCGCTCGTGTGTGGTTGTTACTGGGGGTCTTGAGACCCGTGTAGACCTCTTACTTCTGGATATGGTTGATTTTGACGTCATATTGGGGATGGACTGGTTATCCGCTTATCATGTTATATTGGAGTGTCACGCCAAGACCGTGACCTTAGCATTGCCGGGGTTGCCTCGTTTGGAGTGGAGAGGGACTCTTGGTCATTCTACCAGAAGGGTTATCTCATATATGAAGGCTCGACGTATGGATGATAAGGGATGTTTGGCTTATTTGGCGTATGTTCACGATTCTAGTGCCGAAGTTCCTTCTATGGATTTTGTGCCCGTTGTTCGTGAGTTCCCAGAGGTATTTCCTTCAGCCACCCGACAGGGATATCGACTTTTGCATTAATTTGGCTCCGGGCACTCAGCCCATTTCTATTCTGCCATATCGTATGGCCCGCCCAGAGTTGAAGGAGTTGAAGGAGCAGTTGCAGGACCTGCTTGATAAGGGCTTCATTAGACCTAGTGTCTCGCCCTGGGGTGCGCCGGTATTGTTTGTTAAGAAGAAGGACGGATCGATAAGGATGTGTATTAATTATCGACAGTTGAACAAGGTCACCATCAAGAACAAGTATCCATTGCCGAGGATTGATGATTTGTTTGAACAGCTTCAGGGTGCCAAAGTGTTTTCGAAGATTGATTTGAGATCTGGCTACCATCAATTGAGGATTAGGGCATCTGATGTCCCTAAGACAGCTTTTCGCACTCAGTACGGGCATTATGAGTTTTTAGTGATATCGTTTGGGTTGACAAATGCCCCAGCAGCATTCATGGGTCTGATGAACCGAGTGTTCAGGCCTTATTTGGATTCCTTCGTGATTGTCTTCATTGACGATATTTTGATCTATTCCCGTAGCTGGGAGGAGCACGAGCAGCATCTTAGAGTTGTTCTTCAGACTCTAAGACACAGTCGGTTGTATGCCAAGTTCTCGAAGTACGAGTTTTGGTTGAGTTCAGTTGCATTCATGGGCCACGTTTTATCAGCAGAGGGTATTCAGGTGGATCCGAAGAAGATATAGGCAGTCAAGAACTGGCCTCGACCCACATCAGCTACAGAGATCCGGAGTTTCTTGAGTTTGGCGGGTTATTACCATCGGTTTGTGGAGGGGTTTTCATCTATAGCAGCCCCGATGACCAGGTTGACCTAGAAGGGTGCCTAGTTCAGGTGGTCGGACTAGTGTGAGGCAAGCTTCCAGAAGCTGAAGACAGCCTTGACTACGGCGTCGGTGCTGGTATTGTCTACGGTTTTAGGGCCTTATACAGTATATTGTGACGCATCTCGTATTGGACTGGGTGCGATGTTGATGCAGAATGGCAAGGTTATAGCATATGCTTCGCGACAGTTGAAGATTCACGAGAAGAATTATCCAGTTCATGATTTAGAGCAAGTAGCCATTGTCCACGCGCCGAAGATTTGGAGGCATTACTTATATGGCGTGTCATGTGAGGTGCTCACGGATCATAAGATTTGCAGTATTTGTTCAAGAAGAAGGAGCTCAATTTGAGGCAGAGAAGGTGGTTAGAGCTTTTGAAAGACTATGATATCACCATCTTGTATCATCCGAGGAAGGCGAATGTAGTGGCCGATGCTTTGAGTAGGAAGTCAGCCAGTATGGGCAGTCTTGCGTATATTCCGGTCGGTGAGAGACCGCTTGCTTTGGATGTTCAGGCTTTAGCCAATCAGTTCGTGAGGTTGGACGTTTCTGAGCCCAGCCGTATGCTAGCTTGCACCGTGCTCGTTCTTCATTATTTGAGCGTATCCGAGATCGACAGTATGACGATCCTCATTTGCTTGTCCTTAGGGACACGGTGCGGCACGGGGGGTGCCAAGCAGGTTACAGTTGGAGATAATGGAGTTTTGAGGATGCATGGTCGTATTTGTGTACCTAATGTGGATAGGCTTCGTGAGTTGATTCTAGAGGAGGCACATAGTTCCCAGTATTCTATTCATCCGGGCGCCACTAAGATGTATCAGGACTTGCGACAACATTATTAGTGGAGGAGGATGAAGAAGGATATTGTTTCGTATGTAGCTCGATGTTTGAATTGTCAGCAGGTAAGTACAAATATCAGAGACTTGGTGGTTTGTTTCAGAAGATTGAGATTCCTGAGTGGAAGTGGGAGCGTATCACTATAGACTTCGTTGTTGGACTCCCACAGACTCAGAGGAAGCTTGATGCGATATGGGTTATTGTTGATAGGCTGACCAAGTCAGCGCATTTCATTCTTGTTTTGTTGTTAATAAAAGATATTCTCTTGGCAGAAGCTGATATTGTAATATGTGATATCAGTCAACCCAATTCCAACTTGAATAAGAGAATTGTGTTCATTCCTAGAGGAATTAGCTATTCATATAGCAACATCACGAACCATGTCATGCATCTTCACAGAATCAAAATTATTTGTCCTTCTACCTGATTAAATCAAGTTAAGCAAGAAAATAAATGAATAAATTAGAGAATAAAATAATTCAAACCAGTGTGCTAGCCAGGTCTCGACCTCGACTTGGGCTAGTCTCGAGGTGGGATAGTAAGAATAGTAAATGATAAAGCAACTCTTATGAACAATAAGTGAAATAGCAGGAAAGTAATGAGTGTACCTATTCTTTAGAGAGGTTAGCTGGGATCTATATCCAGGAGATTTTTCGTCTTCATGGTGTGCCTGTGTCTATCATTTCTGACCGAGGTACGCAGTTTACCTCACATTTCTGGAGGGCAGTTCAGAGTGAGTTGGGCACACGGGTTGAGTTGAGCACAACATTTCATCCTCAGACAGACGGGCAGTCCGAGCGTACTATCCAGATTTTTTGGAGGATATGCTCCGAGCTTGTGTTATTGACTTTGGAGGCTCGTGGGATCAGTTCTTGCCTTTAGCGGAGTTTGCCTCCAACAACAGTTACCAGTCGAGCATCCAGATGGCCCCCTATGAGGCATTGTATGGTAGACGGTGTTGATTGCCAGTTGGGTGGTTTGAGCCGGGAGAGGCTTGGTTGTTGGGTAGGGATTTGGTGCAGGATGCCTTTGATAAGGTTAAGATCATTCAGGATAGGCTTCGTACAGCTCAGTCTAGGCAAAAGAGTTATGCCGACCGTAAGGTTCGTGATGTGGCATTCATGGTCGGCGAGCGGGTGTTGCTTCGAGTGTCGCCTATGAAGAGCGTGATGAGATTTGGAAAGAAGGGCAAGCTAAGCCCTAGATTCATTGGTCCTTTTGAGATTCTTGATCGAGTGGGAGAGGTGGCTTACAGACTTGCGTTGCCGCCGAGTTTATCAGTCGTGCATCCAGTGTTTCATGTGTCTATGCTTCGGAAGTATCTCGGCGATCCATCCTACGTGTTAGACTTCAGCATTGTCCAGTTGGACAAGGACTTGTCCTACGAGGAGGAGCCGGTAGCGATTCTAGACCGGCAGGTTCGTCAGTTGAGATCAAAGAGTTTTCCTTCGGTTCGTGTTCAGTGGAGGGGTCAGCCTGTTGAGGCAGCGACCTGGGAGTCCGAGTCCGATATGCAGAGCCGTTATCCTCATCTTTTCACCGACTCAGGTACTTTTCTATGTCCGTTCGAGGACGAACAGTTGTTTTAGAGGTGGAGAATATGATGACCCTAAAGGTCATCTCTTATTTTAGAAGTCAAAACTGCGTTCTGAGGCCTTGAAAACCTCCTTTTGCCTCACCTCGATTTGCGTGTGCAGTCCGAGCACGTTTCCAGAAAGCTTTTATGTGAAATTTTAGAAAAATAATGAAATTGACCTTTCAAATTGATCAAAGTTGACTTTGGTCAACATTCTTGGTAAACGGACCCGGACCCGGACCCGTGATCCGACGGTCCCGTAGGGTCCGTAGTAAAATATAGGACTCGGGCGTATGCCCGGAATCGAATTCCGAGGTCCCAAGCTCGAGAAAAGTATTTTTAAAGAAAATTATTTGCTGGAAAATATGAAGGCTTTTAGAAGAGAATTGATGTAATTTCTTGATGGTATCAGGGCTGTAACTTGGTTCCGGAGCCCGGTACAAGTTTAAAATAATAATTTGGTTGAATCTGCGGAATTTGGAAAGAATCGGAGTTCGCTTGGTATAAATAGGACCTACAGTTGAGAAAATAGAAACTTCAATGTTCTTGAGTGATTTCATGAATTTGAGGTTTAATTCATAGTTGTTGATGTTATTTTGATGATTTAATCGCACGAGCAAGTCCGTATGATGCTTTTAGACTTGCTTGCATGATTCATTTGGAGCCCCGAGGGCTCGGGTGAGTTTTGGAAAGGCCACAGCGTGCAATTAGACTTAGGAAAAATTGCTGGTATCTAGTACTTTTGCCCAGGCCTCTGATCTCGCAATTGCGAGATCAGGCTTCGCATTTGCGAAGTGGTCAGGCTTGGGAAATGCGACCAAATTGTCGCAATTGCGAACCAAGCATGGGCAGGCCCTTCATCGCAAATGCGACCCCTGCTTCGCAATTGCGAAGTTGACAGAAATTGGCCAGGATCGCAAATGCGACAGTTTCTTCGCATTTGCGAAGCTAGCAGAAATTCTCAGGGTTCGCAATTGCGAACCCCTGGTCGCAATTGCGACATCAGAGACCTGCTAAATGAAGTTTTGATGGGATTTTTCCCATTTTCCAAACTCTTTCAAACCCTAAAACATCTTGGATGATTTTTCAAAGGCACATACTCTTCCAAATCATTAGTAAGTCATTTCTAACTCATTTCTTTCAATCTAATCCATCTTTTTACATGATTTCATTTCAAAATCAAGGGTTTTCATGGAGAAATTGGGTGTTTTTAGGTAGAACTTAGGATTTTCAAATTTTGGGGATTTGGACCTCGATTTGAGGTCCGATTTCAAAACAAATTATATATTTGAGTTCGTGGGGGAATGGGTGATCGGGTTTTGGTCCGAACTTCGGGTTTTGACGAAGTGGTCCCGGGGTCGATTTTTGACTTTTTGGGAAAAACAATGGGAAACCTATTTTCATGCATTAGAATTGGTTTATTTAGCATTTATTGATATCGTTAAGTAATTTGTGGCTAGATACAAGCGAATGGGAAGTTGAACCGAGAGGTGAAGCGGTAGTAGAGGCTTAATTTGTCCGTGGAATCGAGGTAAGTGTTTGGCATAACCTTAGCTTGAGGGAATAGGAGTTGTGGTCTAATTGTTATGTGTTTGTATCGAGTACGACGTATGGGTGTGGTGACGAGCATCTATACATTGGTGTCAAGTATGCCCGTGAGTCTTGTACCATGGTTGTTGTGACTCTACTATGTATCGATCATGCTCAAATTGATGATTATTAATGTTGAACAAAGCTTACGAAAGTTTCTTGGTTATTGACTATTGTTAAGTATTGATTCAAATTGAAGTTCCATTTTGTAAAGAGATTGTTAAAACGAGATTGGTTATAGTTGAATCCCTTGCCGGGACGTTTGTTGATATTGCTGATTCCCTTGCCGGGATATTATTGTTGATATTGTTGATTCCCTTTCCGGGATATTATTGACTCCCTTGCCCGGACATATTGTTTTTCTGTTATTTGGGTGAGGAAGAGTGTAAGGCACGAAGGGTGATGCCGTGCATGTTATTGTGAGGGAGTGTAAAGCACGAAGGATGATGCCGTGCCGATATTATGAGTGTTAATGCACGAAGGGTGATGTCGTGCCATGATTTGAGAGCTAATGCACGAAGGGTGATGCCGTGCCGATTTTGTGAGGAATAATGCACGAAGGGCGATGTCGTGCCATGATTATGTGAGGTAATGCACGAAGGGTGATGCCGTGCATGTGTTACCGTTTCATTATTCTTGTTGCTTATGTTCATTGTGTTTCCTTAATGATTCTTCCGTATTGATTTACTGTTAGAACCTAATATTTCCCCGCGGCATGTCCCCTTCCCACTTTATTCTGTTGATTTCTGTTGTTATGTTTCTGCTTGTATATAATTTATCTGCACGGGTATATATGATTGTCGTGTCCTAGCCTCGTTATTACTTCGCCGAGGTTAGGCTCGACACTTACTCAGTACATGGGGTCGGTTGTACTGATACTACACTCTGCACTCTTTTGTGCAAATTTCGGTACCGGACCAGTGAGTAGCTGAGGTAGCTGCCTTCAGTCTAGGGAGACTCAGGTAGATCTGCTGGCCTCCGCAGAGCCTAAAGTCCCCCTTCTCTGTTTAGCTTTTCTGCTGTCTCTTTCCATTCCGAGAACAATTGTACTTTTCTTTCCAGACTTGTATTTGTAGTAAAAATCTTAGTAGTTCGTGAATTTGTGATACCAGATTCGTGGGTAGACATGTATTGGAGTATTTGGATTTAATTTAACTCTTCCGCATTTATCATCTGTTTTACTTTAGTTTATGTTTATAATCGTTTGGGTTGATTGTTATTGTGTAGAACCGTAATAGTTGGCTTGCCTAGCTCTCACAAGTAGGCGCCATCACGACTCTCGAGGGTGGGAAATTCGGGTCGTGACAGTTCCAGCATAATATACTGGAGATCGGTGCACCTGTGTATGAATTTCCAGCATATTATGCTGGAACTCCAACACGCGGAAAGTTCCAGTATAATATATTGGAGTATTTTTCCGGATTTATCTTTACATAAAAAGTGGCTAAATTTCGATTACTTTTAAAACTGTGGCTAGTTTTGAATCTCTGGCTATTTTTTAATTTCTCCCTATAATGAAGGGTATAATTAAAATGTCACGAGCCTATTTTTCAACTTTCCCAACTTAGGCCCCATGCTTTTATTTCCTTCTGATTTTACATCTTAACCAACTTAGCCTTCTTTTTCTTCTTCTTTTTATTTTTCCGTGCAATAATTAAAGCACATTTTGTGATTTTAAAAAATGAAAAATAACAATTTCCTTCTTGTATTTCTGTTAGCGGTACAATCTGATTTTAAATGTCAACTCAATAATTAGCATTGTAGTAATTAGCAGCTACTACTAGATTTTTAGCTAGAGCTATCAATATGGGTTGGGCCGGGTTAGTCCAGCCCAGCCCACGTGGGCTTTAGCAATTGACGGGTTGGGTGAGCTAGCACATCGTTTTGATGGGCCTTATAATGATCAGCCCACCCCTGCTAAATCACGAGCTGGGCTGGGCCGGCCCAACGGGCCAAGAGCATATTGACGGCTCTATTTTTAGCCAATCCTTTCTATTTTGTTATTTAAATAAATTATAATTTATATGCCTCCCACTATGATTTTTAATCTATAAATGTTATATTAAGTTATCTCCGTATAATCTATAGGTCACGGATTCGAGCCGTGAAATTAGCCACTGATGATTGCATCACGGTACACTGTCTACATCCCTTAGGATACGATTTTTCTCCAATTCTGCATGAACACGGGATACTTCGCGCATTGGACTACCTTTTTCATTACTATAAGCTATTGAACTAAACCAAAAGAGTTCTATGAAAGTGTAAAAACTATTGAAGAACATGAGATGAATTCCTTTTTTTAACTTGTCCTTTTCAAATTTGAGAAACTTTGCTGTGAAATGTCAATATCCTGAATGGAGTTAAATACTAGGCTCCAAGTTGTACTTCAAAAAGATAGCAAATTGCTTTAATTCTTGAGAGAAGCTACTTCTTATACATTAATCCCAACTTATCACACATTCGAGCAACATGTCAATGAAGCACATTTGTTTTGCTTCTAAAAGGGGAAAGATTATGAAAGTATATTTTGTTTTTTTTACGGATTCGGTATTCGAAATATACTGATCCCACTAAGCGTAAAAGGGTTAAGGAAGCCTTGGAGCTGAACATAAGTCACGCGTTCGAGCTATGAAAATAGCCACTAATGCTTGTAGGTTGTCTACATTACACCCTTTGGGATACGGCCATTTCCTGAATCCTACGTGAAGACAAAATACCTTATACACTGGGCTGCCCTTTTGCCACGACCCAATTTCCCCTCCGTTGGGTTTCGTGACGACACCTAGCCTTAAGGACTAGGTAAGCCTAAGATTTATAGAAGAACAACAATAATAAATAATATCTTAAAATTTTTCTGGAATGAATCCTTTATACAATGAGCATATTCCCAAAACTCGGTAGTACAAGTCATAAGCTCTACAGAGTAGCTACCACTTCTATATAAACTGTTTGGAAAGGAGTGAAAACAGATGAATACAAGTAAGAAGGTGACTCCGAAGCCTGCGAACGCAGCAGCAGGTTTACCTTGAGTCTCCTCAGCAATGATCCGCACAGCTACTAACGATCGACACCTGGATCTGCACAACAAAAATGTGCAGAAGAGTAGCATGAGCACACCACTAGTTAAGACACCTACCGGTCTAATAAACTGTACAAATATAGGCATAAGAACAACGGAACATGATGTATACATATAAAGACTACACACTATGGCTAAGATACAACAATCACAGTAAGGAAAGAAAAACAGCAAGTGACATCGGAAAAACCATAATAATGACATAGAAGAGCGAGCGAAATCACAAACCCAAAACCTAAATCACAAATACAGTAAAGGTAAGCAATAACTCAGAACCTACAACAATGTTCACATCAAGTATTAGCCAATAGACTCCACGAAATACCGAACCTCGGACAACTTACAGCTCACGGGTCCCAATACCTGAACCCTAACACTTGGCATCCTGTGCCTCCATCACAACTCATGGTCACGCTGATAATTCACTTACTAACTAGAGCTACTCTCACATATATGACAAGTAGACGAGGGTGTACATCTATACTCAGTATTATCAGGAGAACTTCATATCCAATGGGAGTGTTCAACTACGTGTATGCTTGTGCAAGTGCTTTAACATAGTTCCTACCAGCTAATAAGCATAAGGAAAAGAACGGACGGCACGTAAGATGTTTTCTCACAACTTCAACGAGATAAAACTCATACAGGTAAGCATACCACATCACAATATCAAACAGCAAGAATGCCCCCAGGCCATCACAAATCATCACAATCAACCCCTGACATAGCCCACCTTGTCTCGCCACGTGCGCAAATAATAACATAATAAGTGTCCGCCTTGTTTCGCCACACGTGCATCACAATGTTCCCACCTTGTCTCGCCTCTGCGTAACCCACATATAAGTGTATATATATATATATACCTATCTCGCCTTGTCACGTCGCATGTGCAATATGTCAATAGTAGCAATAGCACGACAAAAACCTCGTGCAACCCCATAACAATAACCGCACGACAGAAACCTCGTGCATCATAATATCAACAACCGCACGACAGAAACCTCGTGCACCACCACAACAAGTACCACAACGACAATGACAATATATCAAGAACATGACAAGTAAATCAACTCGATAACTTTCGATCACAAGGAGACGGTAAAACTAGCTCACAAGGAATAACCACAATAGAGAATATTAAGCGTAATAAGACCAGCTCAACAAGGGAGAAAATAATGTGAAGCAACGATCCCACAATATGTAGTTCAACAACAAGGAAGCTAACACGAATCAAATAATTCCAAATAAGGAAATGTCAATTAAATATAGGATACCTAAACTTCATTTAAGGTTGGGCAATTTACGAAGAATATACAACAGTTTCAATTAAGGATGAGCAGCGGGAAGATAATCATAACCTCAATTAAGACTAAACAATTACAGGAGAGATAATAATGGTTTCCAATAAAGACAAGCAGTTATGAAAGATAGCATAACAATATAAGAGATAAAAATCTTCAATTAAGCAAAATAAGAGTCAAATAGGCAATAAGAATGAATCATAAAGCAATTAATTCCAATTAAAGCATGTAGAGGTGAAACTAGTAAATGGAAGCTCGATCATATCGCGACTTCATACTCGGTGAATACAAGGACCTAAGAACTCTAAAAGGCCAACTTTCCACAAATAAGTCCGAACACGCACTCGTCACCTCGCGTACGCGGACTACAATCAACATAGAAGACTCAAATCCTAAGGGGAAGTCCCCCACACGAGGTTAGGCAAGATACTTACCTCAATACGGCCAATTCAATACTCAAATTAGCTTTTCATTTACCGATTCATCAACGCTCGGCTCAATCTAGCCAAAAACGACTTGAATACATCAAACAATGCAAGAGAAAACAATTTCAATTGAAAAAACTATGATTCTTATACAATTTGCAAAAAGTCAACTCCCCGGGCCTGCACCTCGGAACCCGACAAAATTTACTAAAACCGAACAACCATTCCGCTACGAGTTCACCCATACAAAAATTATCTAATTCTGATACCATTTGGTCATTCAAATCATCATTTTACATTTTTGAAAGATTTCACAATTTTTCCCAAATTTTCCTTTAGATTCTCATGAATTTGATGTTAAATCTAAGATATAATCACAAAATATAGCTGGAAATTGATTAGGGACACATACCCAATGATTTGGAGAAGTTTGGGTCTTTGGAAAATCGCCTATGGAGGTTTAGGGTTTGAGAAAATTGAAAAATGGGTGAAAATCTCGTCAAAAATCTCACTTAACAGGCCTCAAATGTCGCATTTGCGACCCAGTGCGAACCCTCGCAATTTTGGAACGAGGGCTGGCAGAAGTCGCATTTGCGATGAAAAGTTCGCATTTGCGACCACCCCAGAAACCAGCAATTTTTCCCGACACGAAAATGAGCATAACTTCCTCATACGATGTCCAAATTCGATGATTCTTTTTCCTATGGCTCCGTAATTTCGATACGGATCTAATGGTTCAATAAAAACTGAATTTGGATCTCATTTGCTCAATGTGGTATCATTTTTGCTTGAAGAAACGACGATGAAGCATCCAAAAACAAGCGCAACATAGCCTAAACCTATCCGAAACTCACCCAAGCCCTCGGGGCTCCAAACCAAACATGCACCTAAGTCTAAGAACATCATACGGACTTGCTCGTGCGATCAAATCATCAAAATAACATCAAAACTATGAATTTAACCTCAAGACTCATGATTTTCTAACTTTTCAATCGGACGTTCAAATCACGTCAAATCAATTCCGATTCTCACCAAATTTCACAGATAGGTATCATAACAAACTACCAGGCTCCGGAACCAAAATACGGGCCCGATACCAACAAGTTCAAACATTAATTCATTTATTTATTTCCTTTAAAAACAGCACAACAATTTTCTTCAAAAATTATTTTCTGAGGCTAGGGACCTTGGAATTCAATTCTGGGCATACGCCCAAGTCCCATATTTTACCGCGGACCTCCCGGATCGTCGGAATACAAATCCGGGTCCGTTTACCAAAAATGTTGACCAAAGTCAACTAAAAACCAATTTTTAACTCTAGAAATTACTATACTTTTCATTTTCACATAAAAGCTTTCCGGTTTCGCGCCCGGACAACGCACGCAAGTCAATACACATAGTATGAAGCTACTCATGACCTCAAACTGCCAAACCGGACAAAATTGCTCAAAACGATCAGTCGAGTCGTTACATCCTCCTCCACTTAAACATACGTTCGTCCTCGAACGTGCCTGGAGTCATTCCAAAGCCATCGAACCACTGCATAAGCTCCTCATACATACACCCGGGGCAATTCCTCATCACCCAAACCTATGTAGGACTGACAATGCAACTTAACTGATGGTCTCACCTCATCCTTAGTCCATTACCTTAGGACAGAACCCAAACCTCAACGTCTAAAATTCATCATAGGACCCGAATCCCACATCATCACACTGCATGAACCTGAACAAGCTGAATCGAGACAAAATTCCAATCCAGAATACAATCACATGTTGTTCCACACAACTCAAATGCCCGAAGCAATAACCTCTGACCAGCATAGTTGTTCAAATAACATCCTGGATGCCGGCAATACACCTCACATTGAATATAACCTTGTTCCGGACCTCCACAACACTGCCCATGATAAAGAAACATGCAGATACTCATAGCTGCTCATGAAGTAAACAAGTCAAGAAACTCTCTCGCCCGCCAAGGGACATTACCCTACTCTTAGCAAAAACAACTACATACATCCAAGCACTCCTCACCCCCAATACCATAGTACAAATGTCAAGTCTAAGAACCTCATCTCAGCCAGTACAAGCAGCCCAACTAACAACTCACCACGGAACCACACGGATTCTCACACTACACAGTTCGTACACCAAACCAGCAATAACTAAATTATGCAGCACAAATAAGGGAAAGCCGAGTATAAGAATTATCTAACAAGTACAACATGTGTGACAACAAAAGTATAGTCTTTCATCAAATCGTCCCACAAAGGGAAAACACAAACCCAAATAATCACAATGAAAAGGTACCCCACATAACATCCGCTGCGGCGCGCAGCCCGCTCACAAATACTCATCAAGCCAAAATACTGGGGTCCACTGATCACATAAATATTAATATCAGGCACAGCAGAGTGAACAAGTAAAATTGTGGGAACAATGAATAGAAGTAATAAAATATGAGAGAAGCAAGCACATATAAGGTGAAATGAGCAAATCAACATCACGAGGGCTATCTCGCCCGCCTTGCCATAAGGCCTGAACAGAGTTACAATGTGCGTGGGGTATAATCATACAACCTCACCGCCTAACACAACATAAAAGAGTAGCACATAACATAGGCTAGGGGCACAAATAATAACCCTTCTGCCTAATCACATAACCAAAATGACAATCTCACAAAGGCACACAAACTTGATCTGACACGACATACATAATCTCGCTAATCCTCCAAATAGCCCACAACCAAATCCTGATCCTTCCCAATTAGATAAATATTCTGCAAAAAGATCCACAGCAACCTATCGATAATACATGCTACTAATTACCCCATTCTCAACATTTCTTCACAATTCGCAAAAGGAAATAGTCCCCATATGAGGGCATCTAGCCCCAAACCTCAGGAATACCCAACTCAACTACGCAAATTGAATGGCTGATATATCACTCACACCCTATCATTCTGCTGAAGCACCCATATAGGATTTCTGGCCGCGTAACAAAACATAAACCTCAAAAACCTCAAAACTCAGTAATCACCATGCTACTAGCCACGCACCCGCAAACCAAAACTCAAGGTCCTTTCCAAAAATGGACACTCCTCACATATGATAGCCAACAATGCCACACTCTATAAATTCCAAATAATGATCCAGGAGAAAACCGCAATGTACCACATATTCCTTACCTCATAGTAGACAACTAACTCAAGCCGTAGCCAAACCACCGAGAACTCTCCGAGATCCGCCCGCTCGCAACTAAGCCATCAGGACTACACCTCCCTAACTCAACTGAGTCACACAAACCGTTGTGAACACCTAATTTTTGACCACACCCAAATTCTATTCTATTTTACTGTAAATATTTCTTTAAGGTGTCTAATATTGATACTTTAAATTTTTATCTCATTTTTTTTCATTGTTTTTATTTGAGAAAGATTAAAAAGCTAAAAAAAAATTGCATATTCTTAGAGTTTATATTTTGTTCTAAGAACTTAATAAGTAGACTAGTAGCTTTAATTTATTTTTAGCCCAATTTATCTTTTGCTTAACTCCCCTATCCCATTACCCACGTACTACCCCCACATATCTATCCCACTTCCCCACTCCTCACGTCTCCACCTCCCCACTTTCCTCCATTCACAATCCCACATCCCCACTTATAACTCTTTTGCACAAGACTAGATAACTACTTTATTCCTCTTTATAAATATAGGGGAAGGGAACTCATAGAAAAAAAAAAACAGAAACGGAAAAATACAAAGAGGACATGAATTGACAGTGAGAGACAACACTTTAGAATAGAGGATTCCATTGATTTTCTCACTATTAAAACCCCTCCGAGGTCTTTCTTAAATGGGGAAATTAATTCGAGAATGAGCATACGATTTGATTGAGAGATCCGAATTTTGAAAAATCTGGTAGTCGAGTTCCTATTCGAGGCTGTAGGTTCGTTGGTTCCGTCGATCGTTCGCGGTTTCTGTCGCCGATTTGGAGTATTTTCAGTCGAATTAGCGGCATCAGATTCATTTGTAACTGTTGGATTTTTCTCTTGTTTAATAAAGAAGTCTCGCACCAGAGGTTCCTACTCTTATCCTTCTCTTATTTCAAGTTTAACTCCATGTGTTGTTATGTGATATTAAACATGATATTGACCCATTGTCTTCTAATTCTTCTGGGTTAAAGTTCTTGACGAAGTCATTAGAATTTGGAGTATTATACAAAGTTATAAAAATCTGTTTTCCTTATGAGTTTTAACTTATAAGAAATTTCAAAGATTTGCTTTAGGTGAAACTTTGGTCAAGGATATCTTGATTTATTTAGTTCTGACCATTTTCCTCCATATTTTTTATTCTTATTTTTTGATCTCTATTAAAATTTAATTTGGTTCCTAATATTTCTAAAATCATTTCTCACTGCCAAAGGGAATTATAGGGAATGATAAGTAGTGTATTGAATTTTGTTCATAAATTGGAATTTAAAATTCATATGGTTAGAGCGTGAGTATTTGTGTGTTTTCTTTGAATTTTTTTTTCTTTTTTTCTTCTTTTTCTTAAAAGATTAGTGAATAGACAAATTAGGCCAATAAGCTGAAATGTTGTCAAGCCCCATCCTTTAAATAAATATCCATATGCTTGCCCAGTTGTGTCTAATAAATAAAATTCGTTGCTCCTTAACCAAATACAAATCATGGATATGTTAGTATGCTTTTAGGAAAACTCTTAATTAATCAAATCATCGTGATTATGTACACGCTCGCGGGACACGATTACGATTTAAAATGAATAAATATTCATAGAACGCTTTTTAGGCGCGCATTTAATCTATTATCGTAATTGTGTACATGTCCGCGTGACATGAATTATGATTTTCACAAATAATTAAGGTACACGTTCGCGTGACTTTGGTCAAATAATTTTAATAATAATAAAGTGTTATTAATTATGGACACGTACGCGTGACATGATTTTTGACGCGCAAACAAAAAGAGTACACGTACATGTGACTCGTTTTCAAGATAATTTCATAATCACGATAGTAATTAGGAGCGGTTAAAAGGTAAAGTACACATAGGTTCTAAAATACGTCACTAAATAATTTAATTAAGCCAAGTAATAATCACTAAGCGACCGTGCTAGAACCACGGAACCCGGGAATGCCTAACACCTTCTCCCGGGTTAACAGAATTCCTTACCTAGAATTTCTGGTTCGCAGACTCTTCAAAAAATAAAACTTCCTCGATTTGGGATTTAAAATAAACCGGTGACTTGGAACACCATAATTTATTCCAAGTGGCGACTCTGATCAATAATTAATCCCATTTCGAATAATGTCACTTTAATTGAAAAAACTCCTTTATATACTGCCTCGTCGGGTAGTGTAAAAAAGGAGGTGTGACAACAATCATATAGTATAATTGAATGGTAGAAGCCGCAAGCCGACCGTTTAGATTATATTTGATCTCTTTAATATTAACTGTAAAAGAATTAATGAACTGAAAATTTAAAAAACAAAATAGTATGAAAACGATACAAGTTTGAATGTTTGGCGTGTAAATTTCGGTATACTAATCCCATGTCCTTTGGACATACATATACACGTCTGTAATTGAATAATTATATAGATGTATGTTTACCCTTAAAATTGGATAACAATGAAACTTTTAATGTGGTTTTAACGAAACGTGATTTCACCTAATATCAATTGATAAATGTAAAGATTAGTAATAGAAGTTAACAATGAGATAAAGCAAACCAGTTTTGAAACGTAATTCAGCCCTCGAGCTTGAGTGCCCTCGAACTGATCGGTACCCGAATAGTTAAGAAATAAGCAAACTGATGAACAAGGATATATGCTAGACAGAAAGTATTGTATTGCGTTGATGTGTGTGAATGTAAGGTGATTACAAAATGATTAGAACCCTCTTTATATAGTAGAGGAATCCTATCTATGATAAAATTCTAATTACAGAAGTAAATCCCATGATTAACTAGTTAACCGTCCTTGATTTGATCCGTTCCGAGATTTCCGCCATGATTTTCGACCAGTCATGGATATCTCGCCTTTCTGTTATTATGCTACCTTTGATCTTACTCGATGTCTGTCTTATTTGGTCTCAATCACTACCGGCCTCGATCTTGATAGGTACCTCGAATCCCGAACTCGGTACCTAGTCTTCATGCCTCGGTGCCCAGTCTTCGATCCTTCATCCCGGTCCCGGTAAATTAGTAAAATCGGTTCTTTGGGAAAAAGAACTTGAATAAGTTTGTTCTTCTGAAGGAGTCGTCATTTTCTATCAGGAACTATACAATGTATTTTTCTCATGTCCATATATACCTATTGTATTTGTTAGTAGACTGTATTTGTAAAATAATTCTGGAAATATAAATGAGTATAAACAGAAATGAACATAAACAGAAATGACATAAAACCAATTCGAGCCCACTGAATTCACAGTGTTTCCTTAAGGAATTTAATCCCCTCCTAGTACCCAAGGTTATGGATTATTTCCTCCCAGGATAGAACGAATTACACACTGGTGTAGTGGTACTTCAAACCCCAGTGTTTCAGCAAACACAAAGTTCGGTGCAAATCACACTTACTTTTTGCTTTGTTTGATGCTAAAAGTATGCAGAAGAAGGAGAAGAAACTCAGAAAATCGTAGTGAAATTCTGAGCAGAATAGTGTTGTATTTATAGCCAAAGTTAGGCTGAAATCTGAAGAGGTGCAACTCTTCAGAATGGCTGTTTATGCAAAACGCCCACAGCATAAATGTCATTACATAAATGGCCATTTACTCAATAATAAAGAGGGAAAATAAAGAGAAAAAATTGAAGAGGGTAGTTACTTTTTTGTTACCAAAACAGAAAAACGGATTGGATTTAATATTAATATTTAATACTAATATTTTGTTATTAAAACAAATATTTAATAACATTTCTGTTAATATTTTACTATTAACAAATAAATTTGGTCCAAAAAGTTAATCAATCAATCGATCATTTGACCAAATCCAAATCCGAATCCGAATCCGAATCCGAAGCCGAAGCCGAAGCCGAAGCCGAAGCCGAAGCCGAAGCCGAGCCGAGCGAGCGACGACGACGACGGCGCGAGGCTTGCCTTCTTCTCAACTCTTTAAGAGCTAGAACAAGAGCAATTGCTTATATACCCATAAAAAACCTCTTCCTCTTCCAATATGGGACAATGCCCATTTGCCAAGGGGGGAACTTAAAATTTCACTCAAAAATTTTATTTCCCTCCATTTCCCATGCACCCTCTTTTAAGTATTTAATATATTAATTAGACACATCCAAAACCCAACAGTTTCCGGGTTACTAAACAAAAACTTCAGCTCTAGAGCTGAAGTTTCTTCAGCTCTAGTTTTCAAGTTATAAAACAAAAACTTCAGCTCTAGAGCTGAAGTTTTTATTTTTTAACTGGAAAACTTCAGCTCTAGAGCTGAAGTTTTTATTTTATAACTTGAAAACTTCAGCTCTAGAGCTGAAGTTTTTATTTTATAACTTGAAAACTTCAGCTCTAGAGCTGAAGTTTCCGGGTTACTAAACAAAAACTTCAGCTCTAGAGCTGAAGTTTTCCGGTTACTAAACAAAAACTTATAAAAT
>NW_017675409.1:0-3680 GCF_001879085.1 Nicotiana attenuata
AGTGCCTTCCTAAATGGCTATCTCAAAGAAGAAGTGTTTGTAAGACAACCTCCAGGATTCGAAAGTAAAGAATGTCCTGATCATGTATACAAGCTAGATAAAGCTCTCTATGGTCTCAAGCAGGCCCCAAGAGCTTGGTATGAAAGATTGTCAAAAATCCTTCTGGAGCATGGGTACAAAAGAGGTAAAATTGACAGCACTTTGTTCCTAAGGGAAAAAGGTAAAGATCTTCTTGTTGTACAAATATATGTTGATGACATAATATTTGGGGCCACTTCTGATAGGTTGAGTAAGGACTTTGCAAAATTAATGGGAAGTGAGTTTGAAATGAGTATGATGGGCGAACTAAATTTCTTCCTAGGCTTGCAGATCAAACAAAGTCCAAATGGAACCATGATTCATCAGCAGAAGTATACAAAAGAACTAATCAAGAAGTTTAAAATGGAAGACTCTAAAGAAATAGATACACCTATTGCAACTGCCACTAAATTAGATGTTGATGAACCTGGTTCATCAGTTGATCAAAAGTTGTATAGGGGTATGATTGGGTCACTCTTGTATCTTACTGCCAGCAGACCTGACATTGTTTTCAGTGTAGGACTTTGTGCTCGTTTTCAAGCTAATCTTAAAGAGTCTCACTTGACTGCTGTCAAGAGGATATTGAGATATCTGAAGGGGACTACTGAATTGTGCCTATGGTACCCCAAAGGTAGTAATTTCGATCTAGTAGGTTATGCTGATGCTGACTATGTAGGTTTCCTAGTGGATAGAAAAAGCACCTCAGGTATGGCTCACTTTCTTGGTTCATGTCTTGTATCATGGGCTACCAAGAACCAAAATTCAGTAGCCCTATCTACTGCTGAAGCTGAGTATGTGGCTGCAGCTTCTTGTTGTGCTCAACTACTGTGGATCAAACAACAATTAGTAGACTTTGGTATAGAAGTGGGATGCATACCAATATTCTGTGATAACACTAGTGCTATAAGTATGACAAAGAACCTGTTCATCATAAAAGGACCAAGCACATACATGTTAGACACCACTTCTTAAGAAATAACTATGAGAAAGGGTTAATCTCCATAGAATTTTGTGCTATTGATAAACAAATAGCTGACATCTTCACTAAATCACTGAGTAGATAAAACTTTGAAACGAACAGGTTGGAATTAGGGATGATTAAGATCACCTAAAAGGTCCAGTTCAGAATGCACAATGAAAAAAAAATGATGAAAAAGATGGAAAAAAAATTTTTTGGTTAGGAGTTCTTAATTCAATGTAAATATCTAGACTAATTCTTACTCAGTCTCATACTTTGATTAGTATACTCCTGTAACATGTGTTTATATGAATCCTTAATCTCTTACAAAGTTTTTCTATTCTGACATTTGAAGCATGATCAAGGGAAGTTTTACTTGAAGTACCTGGTTTATCAGTATATGCTCATAAGAAAGTTCAGGTATGTTTCTATACTTTGCACAATTATAAAGATAAAATTATCAACAATGAGCAGAAGTCCTAATTACACCAAACTTTCATAAATTCTATCCGTTGAGCATTAAACCAGTTTCATTATCCTAGGAGTCTAACTAAAACGGGATTTTTTCCTAAAAACTAGCGTCACTCATTTATCTCCAAAGAGACCGGAACTCTAATTTGATTAGACTTCTTATTGACCTTTGAAAAAGCTGCCGTTATAGGCTTAATCATGATCCCTCTTTAAATACACTCCAAACCCTCTCTCATCACTCATAGCCGTCATTTCACTTCTCTAATCCTTCAGATAAACCTTTTCTTCTCCAAAAATCCCCAAAATATTTCCAGCAATTATCTGCCATGACTAATCCTCAAGACAATCCTGGAACTTCCCCACCTATTTACTCTAATACCTCATCATCAACACCTCCAGTTGAAAGTCCAAAACCCAGATTTCGCAGGCAAAAGATGTTAGCCAGAAAAACTGTAACATCCGGCCCTCTCAGAAAAGCCTTGAACGAGAAATTAAAGGCTAGTCAAAGAAAAGAGACTTCATCTGAAGAATCCCACTCAAGCTCTGAATCTGAAAAGTTCATCTCTACTAGTGAAGGAGAAGAACCTTGGTCATCTGACAATGACAAGAGTCAAGAAAACCCAAGAGAGGTAAACACCTGTCATGTATTTTCTAATATAGCTGAGAAGGTAGATAATAGTTTTGTGCTTGTGGGTGCTGTGAAAAATGTTGAAGGTGCTGAGACTAGTAGGAGGAGAAAGAAAAAGAAAGGGGAGGTTCTTGCTATATGTGGTGGTGGAGAAGAAGGTGGCTTGAAGTCAGGGGGAAGCGGATCAGGAGAAGCTGCTGAAGGACTTGTTAAGATGAGTGGGCAACAAGAAGAACTTGGTTCTTCTATGGAGGAGACTTTAGCAGATATTCTAAAGAATGTAGGGGCCAGTTATGACCCAAAGAAGCGCAAGGCGTCTTCACAAAAGACCCCAGTTGCTGACTAACCATCAAAGAAAAGCAAAGTAACATCTCCCAAGACTACTGCTACTTCTGTACCTAGGGGAAGAACTACAAGGAGTAAAGTAAGGCAAAGTGAAGCAGAACTACAGGAAGCATTAGAGAAGAGTAAGAAAAAGAAGAAGGAAAAAGGAAAGGAAAAAGCAGTAGAAAGTTCTGAGGCTGCTGTAGAAGAGGAGGAGGAGATGGACCTGGTCCATCAAGAGAGAGGCACAACTGAAGAAGTGGTTCCCACTGTCAAACCAAAAAGAACCAAGACTCCTGCAAAGAAGTCTTCAAAGTCTGTGCCTGCTGAACCTTCTTTGGCTGAAAGAACAAGGTCTGCTGTAAAGGGAAAACAAGTAAAAATTACTAAGGAAGAAGATGAGGAGTGGAGTGAAGAAGAAGAAAAGGAGGACTCTGAACAAGAGCAAGATCGCTTTGTTATTTTTAGCACGAGGAAGATATTGAAGGGAAGCCTGTTGAAAGACCTGGAGGAGCCAGGCATGGTTAGGCTGGTAGATGCTTTAGCTGCACAGGGCTGGAAGGACATGGTCCTTCAGATGGATGGGAGACTAGCCAGAAGAGAGTTGATTGAATTTATGGCGAATGGCTCTGTGGAAAATGGGCGAGTAACCAGTATAGTGAAAGGTGTGAAGGTGGAGTTTGATGCACCAGAGCTGGGCAGGATTCTAGACATCCCAAGTGAGGGCTATGATGATTACACTAGGCAAAGGTGGCCTTGTCTAGATGATCTGCCCACAGCACTCCAAATTACCAGGAACTTCTGTGACACAAAGGATGTTGAAGAGGTGCATGAAGCACGATTTGTTCAAAAGAGTGAAATGAAGCCAGAGCATAAAGTGCTCTTTGAGTTTGTGAACAAATGTCTGTTGCCTAGACAAGAGAGGAGGCACACTGCAAATTATATGGACCTGGTTCTCATGGAGTGTCTTGTGAGGGGTAAACAAATCAATTGGCCTGCTTTCATAGTCAAATTGCTGGACAGAGTCATAAATGGTTCAAAGGCTCATGCTACTCCTTATGGATTCATTTTGACAACTGTACTGGACAGGATGAACGTCCCTTTGAAGAAGTGGGAAAATGCCTCCAGTAAGGAGCAATTTGGAATCAAGACTCTCCAGGCCTGTAATTATCTGCTAAGTGTTGCCCCTGTTGAACCTGGTTCATCTGTAAAAAACTCCAG
>NW_017675409.1:3980-64543 GCF_001879085.1 Nicotiana attenuata
ATGGTTGGTAGTTTTTGTTCTTTCTTTTTGTGGACTGTACTGTAGAAGCAATGCCTTATCAGTGACAATTTGCATTTCTCTTGTTTTGTGATGATTCTGCTCTTAATAGTTATTTTTGTCAAGTTGATTTTTGATTATCTAAAGCATGCTTTCACTTGCAGTTGCCCCAGTGGCCATGAGTAATGATTAATATTCTGGGATTCACATATTTATGCAACTTTTCGATGATGCCAAAAGGGGGAAGATATTGTGCTTTAAAAGAAATTGTGTCTATTTTCTGAACAGTGATGTTTATGACCTAATTAAATCTGGCCCTTAATGATAAGTAAAAAATTTTGAGTGATGATATTTTAGCTGAGTTCCACAGGTTCTATAATCAGTAAAAGCACAGAGTTTGTCATCATCAAAAAGGGGGAATTTGTTGGCCCAAGATCAGTTGAAGTTTTGAAGAATGACAAACGAACTCAGTGAAGGACCAGGTTCATCTAAGGAGACGCAGTTGTTATGGCCCATACACATGAGATGCACGTGAAGAAGATAAGTCCTTGAGATCAAGCAGCAATATCTTGATGAATATCTTCTGAACTGATCGAAAAGATTGCATATAGGATAAGGAGTTGAAGTCTCCTTATGAAAAGAGAATTACATCCGGATCAAGAATATGGATTAGGAGTTAGAGTTGTTCTTGGACTCGAATTGTCAAAGGATCTACAATTCGAGTTCTTATCAAACTCTGATTACTAACTCTATAAATATAACAATTGTTCTCTTTTACAGGTAAATGCACATAAGCAGAAGTTAAGCATATTTGAGAGCAAAAAGATCAAGTCTGATTTGCAAGCAACATATGCGAGATACAAGTGTGCACGTCTGAAGCTACATGAACTAAGATAGAAGAACCAGTTTCATCATTGTGTTTATTCTAAGTCTAGTTCAATTGTAGTAGGTTTTCATATTGTACCTTTCAGCTTTCTTAGAAGCAATTGTATTAGGTACTCTGAGTATTCAAGTTAGTGTTAACTTGAAAGTGTCGCAACAGTTGAGGTTGTGTGCTACACTGGGATTAGAGTTAATCCTTAGGTTTACAAAGAGTTTTGTAAATGCAGTTTTTGGCTCAGTGATTTTAGTGGAGTTTGGGAAAATCCTACTGAGTAGTAGGTCGTGGTTTTTTCACCTTTTGAGCCAGGTGTTTTCCACGTAAAAATCTCTGTGCACTTTACTTTCAGTATTTATTATTCCGCAAACTGCTGTAGTTAGAACACTTAGAAGAACCAGGTTCTTCTAACGTGAAAATTAGGTACCACAAAAATCATCCCACCCCCTCTTGTGTGGTATTGACGTTTATAACATCACTACAACACAATATCTTATTGGTAGTCAGTTGTGTTTCTCCAAAATAGTAATAATTGGCTCTTCCAGAGCTCTCAATTAATTTGGTACTACCACATATTCATCAACATCCATATGGTGAATATCTCTTTTAAAGAGAAAGTTATACCATTATGGGTATGGTCAAAATTGTATGCAAGATCTGTTTCTTGCATTACCGTTGTCTTTTAATAATCACAATGCCAAAATATTTTGGCGTACAATAGGTACGTGACCAATGACCATTCATACCATAATAATGACATTATTTTCTTATATCATCTCAAACCTCATTCTAGAGGTGAGTGTGGTATATTCCTACCACTAGCACGTTCATATTCTTCCAAGAATGAATACATATTCATAAATTAGATGTTGTCACATTCACATCATGAATGGACCATAATCATCTATATGTGCTTTATAAAATCTCATGTCAAATCGATGACAAATATTACTTTCACATAGTGAAGGATTATTTTGAGAATCCTTATTATCCTCATTATCACAATGATGACGATTATAATTTCGTCTATTGTCACGTCCACATCCATTGACCATTCATGGTAATAAATTTGTCTTCTTTCAGACATATTACATACTGCTATCACATTCTCTTAAGGGAATGAGAATGGAGCAAATTCAATGGGACGGGTTTTCATTCTTTGCCCACAATCATACATGATTTTGATCATGGCAAGGCATAGAAATTTTACCACTTCAGATGGTTATAATTTCTTACAAACTCCACTAGAGTTATAATCAAACTTTGTTGTCTTTGCTTGTATATGAAATCAAATTATAGAATGTCAAGAATTTAAAAGAGAAAAGTAAAAGACTTACCTTAAATCCAGAATTTAATCATGAAGGAAGTTCATAGAACAATTGACAATCATTATGCTCAATCCCAAAGCTTTTACTCAATTGGTTAGAGTCTCGTATTAATTACGTATCATGAAACAATAAAAGAAGAAGAAGAGTATTAAAGAGAAAAGTAGAGAGAGAGAATTCTTATTGATTTGGGATGAATTACAATAGAATAGAACCCTCTATTTATAGGGAGAGGATGACTCAACCACCAAGCAATGAATCCTAGAATCTCTCTAAATATAGACATTCACCATAAATAAAATTCTATTTATAACAAACAAAAATTAGATTTGAACCAATAATTTTAATTGTACAATGAGTGCAATGCTAAAATTCTTAAAAGATGAACCCATCAAATTTAAATCCTGGATCCGCTTCAAGAAAGCCGACAGCCGCAAAAAGAACAGAAAAGTTTCTTGTACTAATTTGATATGTATGAAAATATCAAATAAACCAAGTACTGTTTACACAGATAATAAAAACAAAAAAAGCAATGCTTAGCATATAAAATAGTATATACTTATATTAATTAATGATCTTAATGTAACACTAGTACTATATATATAAAAAAATTATACTGATAATGTATAAGTAATTACCTTATGGCGACATATGGTGAGGATAGGTTTTCCAGAGCCATCCATGAGAGTTATTTGACCGCTGCAGTCGGAATAAATATCAACCCTATACACTAAACTACCATCCGATCCAATTTGATATATCTTGTTGATCTGATTCTTGATTTTGTGGATTGACTGATCTGAAACTTATTGATTTTAAAAAGAGAAGCATTTCTACTTTTGTTTGTGTTTTGGAACCTTTTTGCTAACGTAAGAGAAGAAGATCTTTGGAGGAAAATGAGATATTTATAGATGCAACAAATGGTTTATTGTTTTTCTTTTGCTGTATAGTCCTAATTATTTAACGTATTGTTTGTAAAGAGGGAGACAAATATAAATAACATGTGCCTTTTAGGCATTGGTCAATGTTCGTAATTTAGTTTAATAATATGTTATAGCATGTTATTTATTATTCATCAAATTATTCATTATTGCTTTTTAAGTAATTAGATTGTGTAAGTAATTTTCACCATTAGTGTACAGAACTTAACTCAAATGTTTCCACATTTTTTAATGTATAACTTAACTTTTTTGGAATCTATTCGCAACAAATTTCCGTAAGACGAAAAATAAACTGCAACAAAAATAATATAAAGAAAAAGAGATTTTATTGATAAATATTTGTGAGTACAATTCTATGTATCCCTTGATTCTCCTCTCTAGATCGTTCTCCGTGATTCGAGGGCTTGAGAAGCGTATTTCTCGAATGTAGGATGATGCAGACCTTCTTGTGATGTATTTAATCGCCAAGAACGTCGAGCAACACTTTGTTGTTACGGGTTGATCTCCGGGAAGAACTCCGTTGATCACTCCTTTGTTGAAGAACTAAGCAGTTGATGATTGATCTCTATGTTTGTGAATGCCCTCACCAATTGCGGAGTGTTCTTCTCCAACTCTGAATGTCCCTTTGAGAGTTATGTAACCCCTCTATTTATAGTTGTAGAGGATGGACAGTCAAGCTACATAAGAACTCTCTTGCTTGATTTTGATTGGTCCGTGTCATTTTAGCCACTTGGCGACTTGTGGTTGGTTCTTGCTTTTTGACTTGGATTGCCACATCATTTAACACGTGGTGTCACCTTATTGGCCTGGAGTTTGACATGATATGCCATGTCACATGGCATAAGTCTGGGCCTAAGATGAAATGGACCTTGGGCTTGAAAATAATAAAATTGACTAATTTAACTTGTAAAGCCCAAATTAATTATTTAACCCAATTGAATTTAATTCAAATTTTGTATGGACTAAACCCAACATATTTTACATGTCTACAAATGCCCCCTACTTCAAGGTTTGTCATGGTTGACTTGTCGAAACGAATGACGGGACTTGAAGTACCAATGAACGTTGATATTTTTGTTTTAGCACTTGTGGTGACTTCTATCGGTCAAATCCGAACTTTTATCCAGTTGCACATTTATGTGAAGTGCTAAATACAAGCTCCAAGCAAAAATTAACTTTCCAATACTTCGGTTGTCGAACATGCGCGCGCAATGTAATTCGCTTTGAAAGTAGCAATTACAAAACTATGGTGATTGAAAAATTCTTGCAAATTATAGACAACTTTCATGTTTGTCTCACGATAGACATATCTCCTTTTTCACCAAGAGCAAATAAGGAAAATAAATGCGTATAAATTCCATACATGCTAATGTAATTTAGTTTGAACAAAACATTCCATGTTTGTCTCTTTACCAAAAGCAAACAAGGAAAATTACGTTACCACTCTTTTCCTTTTTACCAAAAGCAAACAAGGCAAAAATATTTCTGACCTTGTAGGACAAAGCAACGCTTTTTTTCCTTCTAGGATCTAACTCCTTGTTTTATTCACTTACAGCTCATACTTTGTTAGATCCCTATAAAAATAGGACCAAGCCAACTAGTTTTCCACAATTGAATATCAAGCTCTTCTATCTAACTGGATCGAAACATCAAAACTGATACTAGAGCTTCTTCCATCTCCACTTGCTTCCACGAACTGCTTGCACTCGCCCTTTTTTTCATTCCTTTTTTTTTTGTCTCCTTAATTTTTTTCTTGAATCATGACTTGCTCTCTCTCCTTTTTTCTTTTTATGCAGCAGATCATTCAATTTAAATTGGTAGAAAAGAGAACTAGAAGCAACCAAGCGCTCACCATGCAATAACTTGGGGACGTAGTTGTGCTTCCTGTATTGCTTCTTTATTCAGAATTAATCCATATTGAAGGACTCCACCAGCATGAGAAGCCAAATTTGCAAACTTGGAGCAATGGAGATCGCTGTTCAAGACCAATTTTTTTTTCTTTTTTTTTTTTGCTGCAAGTTAAAGCTTCGTGCCATGGGCACCGATACTTGTCATGCTGAACTAGACTGTTGTGCTACTTCCGATGTCCTTTTTTTAATGTCAAACTGAAGCGCCATGGGGCAGAATCGTCGTGCTATTGGCACCGTATCTAAAAACTTCGTGTTGTTGGCACCGAGGGCTCCAAAATCTTTAGGTTTTTAAGAAAGTACAATAGCAACTTGGTACATCCCTTCTTGCAGCTTGACGAGAGACATTTAGAGTATTCCTAAGCGAGCTTGATCGACGAGCCATATCCCCACTTTGGAACATGCGAGCGAGAACATGGTGCATCTCAGCCTTGCGACTTGGCGAGGAAGAGGCTTGGAGCTCGAGCGACCATATTTCATCCTTGGCGAGTGAGTGCGACATGTACCATATCACATTATTGCAGGCTGGCGAGGGAGACAACTGGAGTAGGCTTTTCCAACTTCGGCGAGCAAGCACTTGGTGCGTCTTTGCTGTTTTGACTTTATAGCCTTTCATGCTCGCATTGAAAAAATCGTATCTCAAACTGGGAATGTCCAAACTGCAATCCTCTTGGTTCTGCAGAATCAAAACTTGCACCATAGTGACATATCCAAAATTCGGGGCCAGATTCCATCAGGACAAGTCGGAATGAACTTTTGAAGGCGGTACACAAGTCTGTCATTTCGGCTTCACAGCACTGCATGCTATCATTGGAACGCACATATCTCAAGCTAGGAGCGTCCGAATCGTGAGCCGTCTGTGCCATTGGAAAGAAGACTCATAGATGATGAGATCGTGAAGATATCATAGAAGAATTCCTAGCAGATTGTCCGCAGCAACTTTCTGAACTTGACCCATCTGTCCACGAAATTGCTTTTCAGCTTTGCGCACTATAGTGGAAAAATTCATATCTCGAGCTACAAGTGTCGGAATTACAATCCGTTTGCACCGTTAGAAAGAAAACTCAGAGACCTGAAGGACTTATAAATTTCATGGCAGAACTCCTTTCGGGCTATCAACAGAAAATTCGCGACGTCGACTTAACTGCAGTGAACTTTCAGATTTGTGTACCTTCAGCGAAAATAATTGTATCTTGAGCTAGGAGTATCGGAATTACAATCCGTTTGTTCCGTTGGAGAGAAAACTCCAAGAGCTGCAACATATAAAAATTCCATCTCGGAACTCTTCTCGGGCTAGAAACAGAAAATATTGAAAGTCGAACTGACCGCAGGGAACTTTCAGGTTTGCATGCTTTCGGCCAGAAAAACTGTATCGTGAACTAGGAGCGTCGAAATCACCAAAAATTTGATCCTATGAAATTCGGACGTCGAGAACTATAATCTTGTTGAAGATGA
The DNA here is from genome assembly GCF_001879085.1 of Nicotiana attenuata. NCBI lineage: Eukaryota > Viridiplantae > Streptophyta > Magnoliopsida > Solanales > Solanaceae > Nicotiana > Nicotiana attenuata. The sequence goes on from NW_017675409.1 coordinate 10,483, forward strand.
AGCTCCATTCATTCTTAGTTATCCTAACAAATATTTTTGAAGTTGATTCTACAGCCTTGTAATGGATTCGGCTATCATCACGAATCTTATCTCTTTGTTTATTTCTTTTGCAGACTTGCGAAGAAGTTCAACGAGTCCAAATATCAGTCTGAGATGTCATACAAGATGCGGAGTCACCCCTTCACCAACTGTTGCACCTGATTTGTTGACGGTCATGAAGTTTATCAATGGCGGCTCCCGTGGTGATTGAAGGTTTCTTCAAGAGAGATGACTTCTTATATACGAAGCATTGAGGATAGTGTATTAAAATGTGGAGACGTCATATGGACTTGGAAGAAGCATTCAAGACGAGTCGGCCACAAAGCCTAGTTTACGATCATTTTCATGACTTAGGCTTTTGTATAGGAAAACGTCTAATTCCTTTTGTCTCTATATTTTTTTGATGTATCAACTTTTGTACTATTGAAGCAATAAAACATCTTTCATACTTCAAAGCAAATCGTCTCTTTTCCTCATAGATATGTTCCTCTACACTTGGAAGAATTAATGCAATGATCCGATGACGCCAAACTTTTATTCTTTTAAAACTCATGCGACTGAACTTAGAATGAAACTCTAAGCTGCCTACGTACCTCGGTAAAGAGGATCAAGTCATAACGTAGTTCAGAGGAGTGAGTTCTTTTTTTTTTTTGGTCTTGACTTTTGTCCAAGCCGCCTCTTTCGAGGTTTTCAACCTAGCAGACTCTTAATTTTTTTTTTTTTTTTGCCGTACACAGTTTAGACTCATGCGGGCCAGGAGTGTAGCAACGTGCAGTTTAAGCTCATGCATCAAGGAGCGTCATGACTTGCAGTTTAGGCTCGTACGTCGAGGAGCGTCATGACTTGCAGTTTAGGCTCATGCGTCGAGGAGCATAGGTGACTTTCATGGAAAGTACTGCTTCAGAAATTTTCCGTTGATCGGACCAACTCTGAGACCATCCTTATCGACAATTTTGTATGTGCCACTTGAATAGGCTTCCTTCACAATATATGGCCTATCCCATTTTGAGGTAAACTTGTCGCCTATGCGTTTGTTGAGGATTATAGGTCGTCGAACAGCTAGGACTAAGTCTCCCACTTGGAATGATCGTGGCCGCACTTTCTTGTTGAAGGCTCTAGCTAGTCGAGCTTGATAGCACTCCAATTTTTATTGCGCTTCCAATCTTTTCTCATCCAATGCCTCTAACTCTGCTAGGCGAAGTTGAGCATTCTCTTCGGACGTGAGCCCTTCTTGGATTGCTATCCGCAATGATGGAATTTGTTGCTCCAACGGTAGGACTGTTTCTACGCCATATACCAAAGAGTAAGGAGTTGCTTGTGTAGCAGTTCTGAAGGTTGTTCGGTATGCCCACAAAGCTTCACCAATTCTCTCATGCCAGTCTCTCTTGTTCTTTGCAACATTTTTCTTCAAAAGGTTACCAAGCGTCTTGTTAAAAGCTTCAGCGAGGCCATTGGCAGGTGCATTATACATTGAAGACTTATGTTGCTTGAAATCGAACTTCTCGCATAGACTCTTTACAAGCTTGTTGTCAAATGGCGTTCCATTATCAGTGATTATGTATCTTGGTATGCCGTACCTAAAAATTATATATGACTTGATAAAGTCGACGACCGTTTCCTTTTTCAACTCTTTGAGTGGAACAGCTTCCGCCCATTTAGAGAAGTAGTCCGTAGCGGCCAATATGTACATCTGTCCCTTTGATGACTTTGGAAGTGGTCCAACAACATCAAGTCCCCATGCATCAAAAGGCCATGAAGCTACAGTTGGGTGAAGAGGCTCTGGAGGTTGGTGGATGTAGTTTGCATGAAATTGACACGCTTGACATCTTTTGGCATGATCCATGCAATTCTTCACCATCGTCGCCCAGTAGTAGCCCATCCTCTTGATGCGAAAATGGAGCTTGGGACCAGATTGGTGTGATCCACATGAGCCAGAATGTGCTTCCTCCATCGCTTGGCGGGCTTCTTCTTTGTCAAGATATCGCAAGAATAGTCCTTCAAAAGAGCGGCGAAACAATGTCCCCTTATAGAAGATGAATCGTGGTGCTCTTCGTTTGATGTCTGTTCTTTGTCGCGGATCTTCAGGTAACTTTCCATGTTCAAGGTACTCTATCAGTGGTTGCATCCAATCTTCTTCTTCAATCATTCAGACAGACGTATGATGGCTTTCGTTGATTTGAAGATTCAGAAGTCTAGGAATAACCCATCGTGACACACATATACCTTTGTTGACTAATTCTCTCCAAGTGCCATCGTCGTGGACAAGTTTGCCAATAGCCTTGCGATTTTCTTCTCTTGGGACGTGGTTTAAGAACACTCAGTCAAATTTTTCAAGTAAACCAGAAGCGTATTCATGGAATGGCAATAGATCTTCCTTCTTTACCTCGTAACTCCCCAAAAGTTGGTTGATGATCAGCTTAGAGTCGCCGTAGATCTCCAACTGTAGAATCTTCATTTCTAATGCCATTTCGAGCTCGGCGATCAAAGCTTGGTACTCTGCAGCATTGTCGGAGCATGTTTCACCTAAAACAAAGGAGAATGGCAAGACTTGTCTTTCTGGAGAGATCAACACCACACCTGCCCCCGCACCGTTACGACGTGCAGATCCATCAAAGAACATTTTCCATGGTGGAAACTCTTCGATGAACAAAACGTCTTCATCTGGAAACTCATCCGAAAGCTCCCATTCTGCCGGAAGAGGGTGATCAGCCAGAAAATTGGCCAGTGCTTGTCCTTTCACAGCTTTTTGAGGTGTGTATGTGATCTCATATTCGTTAAACAATATGGACCATCTTGCTAGGCGTTCAGAAAGAACAGGTCGAGTCATCACGAATTTCACGGGACCTGCTCGAGAGATGAGTTTGATGGTGTATGCTTCAAAATAATGCCTTAGCTTCTTTATCGCATAAAGTAACGCTAAGCATATTTTCTCAACAGGCGTATAGTTCATCTCAGCTCCTATCAGAGTTCGGCTAAGGTAGTACAAGGCTTGTTCCTTTCCTTCCACATTCTCTTGAGCAAGCAGTGCTCCAAGTGAACGTTCCTGTGCCGCGATGTAGAGTATCAATGGCGTCCCAAGCATTGGCGCCCCTAACACANTATAGCTTATATATATATATATATATATATATACTTACGCTATACTATGCACTAAGTATAAGTGTATTAGGTAATACTGTATCGAATATAGCTTTTATATATATATATATATATACACACACTTACGCTATACTATGCACTGAGTATAAGTATTAGGTAATACTGTATCGAATATAGCTTAAATATAATATATATATATATATATATATATATATATATATATATATATATATATATATATATATATATTAAATTGAATTAAAATAAATTAAAGATATAGCGACCAATGTTGGTCGCCATTATGGTCAAACAGTCAGAAATTGGCGACCAAGTTTGGTCGCTATTTTGGTCAAAATAGTCAATACACATTGGATACCAAAATTAGCGACCAACGTTGGTCGCTTTTTTAAAATACAGAGTGTAAAAAACGGGTTTCCCCTCCCATTCTCTTATTTTCTTCGAAACATTTCTCCAATCCCTCTCTTCTCTCTCTCTCACTCTCAAACACTCCCTCCCCTTCCGTCTCCCTCCAGCAGCGGCACCACCGCTTTCACTGACGCCCGCCGGTGGCAGCTGCTCCACCGTCAGTGTCCTCCACTGTCCAGGTAGGTTTCTCTCTCCTTTCTTTGTTTTTTTCGAAATACACTGATTTTGTTTAATTCCTTCTAGTTTGATTTGTAAAATTAATTGTTTTAGCTAAATTAAATCTATGATAATTGTTAGTAGCTACTAATTTAGTTTTACCTACTAATTTGGGGATGAAATGGTTAGAAGAGAAGAAACCCTAAACTTTTAGGGTTTATGATTTTTTCTTGTGAATTATAATCCTAAACTTTGAATTATAACCTTGAATCTTTGTATTGTCTTGAACCTTTAGGATATGAATTGAACCTTTTAGGATATGAGTTGAACTTTTAGGATATGAAGTGAAACTTTTATGTATGAGTTAAATTTTTAGGATATAAATTGAACCTTTTAGGATATGAGTTGAACTTGTAGAATATAAAGTGAACCTTTAGCATATGTATTGAACCTTTAGCATATGAATTGAACCTTTTAGGATATGAGTTGAACTTTTAGGATATAAAGTGAAGCTTTTATGTATGAGTTGAATTTTGAGGATATGAATTGAACCTTTTAGGATATGAGTTGAACTTTTAGGATATGAAGTGAAGCTTTTATGTATGAGTTGAATTTTTAGGATATGAATTGAACCTTTTAGGATATGAGTTGAACTTTTAGGATATGAAGTGAAGCTTTTATGTATGAGTTGAATTTTTAGGATATGAATTGAACCTTTTAGGATATGAGTTGAACTTGTAGGATATAAAGTGTAATCTTTTATTGTATGAGTTGAATTTTTAGGATATGAATTGAACCTTTTAGGATATGAGTTGAACTTTTAGGATATAAAGTGAAGCTTTAGCATATGTATTGAACCTTTAGCATATGAATTGAACCTTTTAGGATATGAGTTGAACTTTTAGGATATAAAGTGAAGCTTTTATGTATGAGTTGAATTTTTAGGATATGAATTGAACCTTTTAGGATATGAGTTGAACTTGTAGGATATAAATTGAACCTTTAGCATATGTATTGAACCTTTAGTTTATGTTTAATCTCGTAGGATATGAATATAACTTTTAGGATACAAAGTGAAGCTTTTATGTATGTGTCACGACCCTAGTTCACCAACCGTGAACATGTCATGACGGCACCGTGTCCCCATGACCAGGTAAGCCTAACATTTGTGGAAATATAATAATTGCGGAAAAATAGAGAAAATCAAATCAAATATCTAAAGGAAACTTTACTGAATGCCGCATGGCAAGTACAACTCAACATCACAAGTCTAAAACAATTCCCAAAACCCAGAAACTCACAAATCACAAGCTAAGGGATACATAAGAGGCTCTGACTCAAGAATATCTATACAAAGGAGAAATGCTGAAAGAGCTATACTTATTAAAGAAAACTGGAAAGGGACTCCTCGGTCTGCGGACGTTGCAGATATACCTCGAAGTCTCTGCCGCTACGCGTCCTTCCAAGGCTGACAGAATTGAGTGGGAGTACCTGTATCTGCACAACAAAAATGTGCAGAAGAGTAGTATGAGCACACCACAGCGGTGCCCACTAGGTATCAAGACTAACCTCGGTGGAGTAGTGACGAGGAACAGTCAAGGCACCTACCGGTCAATAAACAGTATAATCATAGGAACAATGGAAATGACATTTAAATATGTAAAGACTGCATGAATGACCATGAATGCTACAATTCACAATAAGGGAAAAATACAACAAGTAACAACGAGAATATAATAAATGAGGATAGGAAATGACGGCAGAATCACAATCCAAATCCTAAGGTCACAACACAGCAATGGGAAAACAAGTCAATAACTCATATCCTACAATGATGTTAACAAAGGTCTTATCCAACTCTTTCCACAATTTCACCAAGTCTCGGACAAACCACAACTCGCGAAGATCCAGCATCTGAAATCTAACAATTGGCATCCTGTGCCCCATCAATCTCATGGTCATACCGACAACTAACTGGCTAACTAGGGCCACTCTCACAAATATAATGGATAAACGAGGGCGTACCTCCACCCTTAGCAAAATCAGGAGGAATTCACCTCTAGTAGGGGCGTTCAGCTACGTGTATGCTTGTGCAAATGTTTCTAACAAAATTCTACCAGCTAGTAAACATGAAAAGGAGAACGGACCGCACGCACGATGTTTCCTCACAACTTCCAAGCGATAAAGCTCATACCGGTAAGCAACCCACAATCACATTATTAAACAAATAGGAATGCCTCCACAGGCCGTCACAATTCTCTACAATCATCCCCTGACATAGCCCACCTTATTTCGCCATGTGTGCAAATAATAAGATAATAGGTACCGCCTTATTTCGCCACACGTGCATCACAATGTTCCCTCCTTATTCCGCCACATGCGCAACCCATATATAAGCATATAACATATCCCGCCTTATTACGCCGCATGTGCAAAACATCAATAACAACAACAGCACGGCAAAGACCTCGTGCATCACAATATTCACAATCGCACGGCAGAAACCTCGTGCATCACAGTATCAACAACCGCACGGCAGAAACCTCGTGCATCAAAATATTCACAATCGCACGGCAGAAACCTCGTGCATCACAGTAACAACAGTCACAATACAACAACGACAATATATACAGGAACAAGGCAAGAGAATCAACTCAGGTATTTCCGTTCACCAAAAGACGGTACAACTAACTCACAAGGAATAACCGTAACAGAGAAATACTAAGCGCGATAAGAACAACTCAACAAGGAGAAATAATATGAAACAACGATTCCATAAAACTAAGTTCAACAACAAGGAAGTTAACATGAATCAAATAATTACAATTAAGGAAGTATCAACTGAATATAGGATATCTAACTTCTTTCCAATTAAGACCAATTAATTACACGAGAGATAGAAATAATGCTTTCCAAATAAAGACAAGCAGTTAGGAATGATAATGTGACTATAGAAGGGTAATGTCTACAGTGAAACAAGTAAAAGTCAATTAGGAGCAAATAAATTCCAAGTAAGACATGTAAAGGTGAAGCTAATAACAGGGAACTCAATCGTATCAAGAACAACTTTATATTCGGTGACTACAAGGATCTAAAAGCCTAAAAGGGACAATTTTCCACAAATAAATCCTAGCACGCACTCGTCACCTCGCGTACAAGGAATACAATCAACAAAGAAGACTCAAATCCTAAGGGGAAGTCCCCCACACAAGGTTAGGCAAGATACTTACCTCGAACCGGCTAAAATAAACTAGCAACCACGTTCTTGCCACGAGTACTCGACTCCAAATGGCCCAAATCTATTCAATTAAATCACAAATTGTAAATAACATCTCAAGCAACTGATTCTACTATTTAATTCAAAGCTACGGCGTGAAATTAGGTGAAATGACCAAAATGCCCTTCAGGCCAACGCCTCGGAATCAAATAATTTTTTACATTTTTGGAACCCTCGTATTCTCACGAGTCTAACCATATAAAAATCTCCCAAATCGGAGGTCAAATGCTCACTCAAAATCCCAAAGTTTGGCCTAAGAAGTTCTAACCAAATTCCTCCAATTTTAGTCCCAAATTCGAATTTTAAATGATGGATTTAACTACAAAATAATGAAATATAACTAGAAGGGATTAAGAAACGTTACCCAATAAATCTTCTCTTCAAAACCCACTCAAAATCACCCTCTCCCGAGCTCTCAATTGATTTTGTAACTTATGAACTCAAACCCTCGACATTTCTATTTCTGCCCAGGGATTTCCGCTTCTGCGAACAAGGGACCGCTTCTCCGGTCCCGCATATGCGAAAAAACAACCGCTTCTGCGGTTTTCACTTAATGGACCAGAGTTCGCTTCTGCGGACACATAACGCTCCTGCGGTTCCGCTTCTGCGGAATGGCGACCGCTTCTGCGGTTCCTGAGAGGGAGGGCTAATCTCGCTTCTGCGACGACCAAGGCCGCTTTTGCGGCTCCGCTTCTGCGGTTCCCAAGCCGCAAAAGCGAAAAGATACCAGAAGCAGCAGTGCTGCTATTTCTCAACTTCCAAAACTCTTCCGTTAACCACCCGAAATCATCCCGAGGCCCACGGGACCTCAACCAAATTACCAATACCACTTAATACCTTATTCAAACTTGTACCAATCTGGAAAAACACCTAAACAACGCCGGAAACCCGAATTAATCAAAGATTCAAGCCTAAGAACTTCAAATTCCAACCAAACACGCTTTCGATCAAAAACCTACCCGAATCTCGTCCGAATGACCTGAAATTTTGCACACACATCCCAAATGACATGACGGAACTACTGCAACTTCCGGAATTCCAATCCGACCCTCGGATCAAAAACTCACTATCGGATCGGAAACTTCAAAAATTCAAACTTCGGCATTTCAAGCCTAAATGAGCTACGAGCCTCCAAAATACATTCCGAACACGCTCCCAACCCCAAAATCACCTAACGGAGCTAACAGAACCATCAGATTTCCATTCCGAGGTCGTCTTCACACTGTTCTGATTACGGACCATTTTTCAACTCTTAAGTTCTCATTTAGGGACTAAGTGTCCCAAAACTCTACAAAACTCAACACCGAACGTCCCGGCAAACCAAAATAGCAGAGATGAGCTTAGGGGAAACAGTTAATGGGGGATCGGGGCGTGAATTCTAAAAACGACCGGTCGGGTCGTTACATCCTCCCACACTTAAACATTCGTTCGTCCTCGAACGAGCATAGAGAACATACCTGGAGTCTTCAAGTCACTGAGTGCGCACTTCCAACATACACCCGCGGGTGATCCCACGTCACCCCAATCCACTTAAGCCTGACGACACCATCTCAACTGAAATTTAACCTTTCTAACAATACCAATAGGCCTTCAAGCCAGAATTCTCACTTTCCATCCATTTCCAAAAGACCCGATCCTAAATCCATATCCGGTATCAGTCTCAACCAGCTATTTCAATACAAGCCAACACACACAGGGTCCAACCACGCAACATGACACATCACCCATAGGCCCACAATACCATTTCTGATAGCAATACTTGCCTAAGATCAAATCCGTACTGGCCATAAGCCTCATATTCAACAGGAACTTTTTTCAAACCTTCACAACACTAGCGATGATACAATAACCACGAAAACCGCATAACAAAACACCCGAATAACCAAATCTCAGCCAACACCAACGGGTACACACCCCACAAGCTAAAACTCAAGAAGCATAGAACGGGAATGACTAAATATGAGAAAGGAAACACATAAAGAACTAACAAACAAATCAAACTAGCACAGATTCTTCTAAAACACAAATAGACAAAACATCTAACAAGAAAGAATGAAGCATATAAAAGACTCACAATGATCTTATACTGATATAACTCCTCAACCGCAGTACACCACCCGGTCTCAACATATCAAATCACCTGAAATCACGAGGGTCCCGCCCTCATTACTGAATCACAAGTAGGGCACACATCAACCCATCTAGAGACTCTCACTAGATCAATTCCGTCTACAATTACAACACAGGCTAGCTCCCACACCGGTGGAGCATAGAAATCACAGCTTGTAACCAAGAATACTCGGAGATCACATCAAACCTACCGAAACAGACAACATGAATTTACTACTAGCTTCATAACTCTCGACAACAGCTAGGAACGGACGATAGACACGGCTATCACTCATAGAACCTCCCAACAGAATAATCACGTAGACAGAGTACAATCATGAAACGCACTCACAAATGGAACAATAAATAAGGGAACTCACCCCGATAAGCAGAACTGTGGTGAACTACAGATAGTGCCCCTCTATAACAAACCGAATCCGTACCTGAATGTCATTCAACTGGCGCACCGGCCTCAAGCCTACTATATGAAACACATCAACGAGCCGGGCCTCCCCCTCTTGGGCGCCCTCTACCTGCCTGAATACCTCGCTGGGACACACCGGTCCGAAGTCTGGGACAATCTCTCATCATGTGGCTAGTATCTCCACACTCAAAGCACCCTCTCTGCTGACGAGGCGGTGGGAACTGAGCGATGCGGGTACTCCGAGACCTATGAGCTCCTGAGTTACCATGCAAAGCCTGAAGTGCGAACTGAACTGGCTGACCCACAAAACCTCTACCATGACGCACCCTGCCTCTAAAATAAGGACCAGTATATCTCACCGGCCTACGAGGCCTCCTCAAGCTCTCTCTCTTGATCTCGGCTGCTCTCTCCCTCATAACCCTGCCTGCCCTCTCTCTCTTTAGCATGCATATCCTCTATCCTCCTAGCAATATTCACCACCTGCTGATACGGAATGTCCATCTCCAACTCACGGGCCATGCTGGGCCTGATGCTAGGAATGAGCCCCTCAATGAACCGACGAACCTTCTCGCGAATAGTAGAAACCAAGGCTGAGGCGTGTCTAGCCAAACTGGTGTAACGGACAGCATACCCCGAGATGGTCATAGCACCCTGGCGCAAATGCTCAAACTCCGCACGCCATGCATCCCTGAGGCTCTGAGGAACAAACTCTCTCAGAAACATAGATGAAAATTGGGTCCAAGTCAGTGAAGCTGCCTCGTCTGGGCTGTCTAACTCATAGGTGCGCCACTAATCATAGGCGGCTCCTCGAAGCTGAAAAGTAGTGAAAGAAACCCCGCTCGATCCAGAGATACCCATAGTACGGAGAATACGGTAACACCCATCAAAAAACCCCAAGGCATCATCTGATGCTAATCCACTGAACACCGGAGGGTCATACTTCTTGAACCTCTCTAGTCTCATCTGCTCCTGCTCGGAAGCCGCTGCCATGCCCTCGGGCTGAACTGGTGCCGCAGGCGGCGCAGGAATAATCTCTGGGACCTGCTCAACATGCGCTCGCTGCTCAGGAGTGCGGGCGGCGGGAGTCTGTGCTCCTCCCCCGGCCTGGGATGTGGCTGCAGCAAGGGGAAGCAATCCTGCTTGAGCCAAAGTGGTGTACATACTCATGAACTGTGCCAAAGTCTCCTGAAGGGCTGGAGTAGTGGTAGCAGTAGGCGTGTCAGGTGCCTGGGCTCCGGCTGCATCTGTTGGTGGTACCTCAGCGGCAATTCGCGCAGGTGCTCTCGCTGCACCACGTGCGCGTCCTCGAACTCTACCTCGGCCCCGACCTCTGACGGCTACAGTAGGGGGCGCGGGTGCCTGATCACCTCGGGTAGTACGTGTCCTCACCATCTGTGAGAGAGTAGAAGACAGAGGTTTAGGATTGTGGATGTCAAAATCTCGCACGACAGGGAAATCAAATAAAGTGGAATTTTCCTAACGGTTACATAGCCTCTCGCAGATAAGTACAGACGTCTCCGTACCGATCCACGAGACTCTAATAAACCGGCTTGTGATCTGTGACTCCTATGAACCTAGAGCTCTGATACCAACTTGTCACGACCCTAGTTCACCAACCGTGAACATGTCATGACGGCACCTGGTCCCCATGACCAGGTAAGCCTAACATTTGCGGAAATATAATAATTGAGGAGACATAGAGAAAATCAAATCAAATATCTAAAGGAAACTGTACTGAATGCCGCATGGCAAGTACAACTCAACATCACAAGTCTAAAACAATTCCCAAAACCCGGAAACTCACAAATCACAAGCTAAGGGATACATAAGAGGCTCTGACTCAAGAATATCTATACAAAGGAGAAATGCTGAAAGAGCTATACTTATTACAGAAAACTGGAAAGGGACTCCTCGGTCTGCGGACGTTGTAGATATACCTCGAAGTCTCTACCGCTACGCCTCCTTCCAAGGCTGACAGAACTGAGTCGGAGTACCTGTATCTGCACAACAAAAATGTGCAGAAGAGTAGCATGAGCACACCACGGCGGTGCCTAGTAGGTATCAAGACTAACCTCGGTGGAGTAGTGACGAGGAACAGTCAAGGCACCTACCGGTCAATAAACAGTATAATCATAGGAACAATGGAAATGACATTTAAATATGTAAAGACTGCATGAATGACCAAGAATGCTACAATTCACAATAAGGGTAAAATACAACAAGTAACAACGAGAATATAATAAATGAGGATAGGAAATGACGGCAGAATCACAATCCAAATCCTAAGGTCACAACACAGCAATGGGAAAACAAGTCAATAACTCATATCCTACAATGATGTTCACAAAGGTCTTATCCAACTCTTTCCACAATTTCACCAAGTCTCGGACAAACCACAACTCGCGAAGACCCAGCATCTGAAATCTAACAATTGGCATCCTGTGCCCCATAAATCTCATGGTCATACCGACAACTAACTGGCTAACTAGGGCCACTCTCACAAATATAATGGATAAACGAGGGCGTACCTCCACCCTTAGCAAAATCAGGAGGAACTCACCTCTAATAGGGGCGTTCAGCTACGTGTATGCTTGTGCAAATGTTTCTAACAAAATTCTACCAGCTAGTAAACATGAAAAGGAGAACGGACCGCACGTATGATGTTTCCTCACAACTTCCAAGCGATAAAGCTCATACTGGTAAGCAACCCACAATCACATTATTAAACAAATAGAAATGCCTCCACAGGCCGTCACAATTCTCTACAATCATCCCCTGACATAGCCCACCTTATTTCGCCATGTGTGCAAATAATAAGATAATAGGTACCGCCTTATTTCGCCACACGTGCATCACAATGTTCCCTCCTTATTCCGCCACATGCGCAACCAACATATAAGCATATAACATATCCCGCCTTATTACGCCGCATGTGCAAAACATCAATAACAACAACAGCACGGCAAAGACCTCGTGCATCACAATATTCACAATCGCACGGCAGAAACCTCGTGCATCACAGTATCAACAACCGCACGGCAGAAACCTCGTGCATCACAATATTCACAATCGCACGGCAGAAACCTCATGCATCACAGTATCAACAACCGCACAGCAGAAACCTCGTGCGTCACAATCTCAAGTACAACACAACAACGACAATATATACAGGAACAAGGCAAGAGAATCAACTCAGGTATTTCCGTTCACCAAAAGACGGTACAACTGACTCACAAGGAATAACCGTAACAAAGAAATACTAAGCGCAATAAGAACAACTCAACAAGGGAGAAATAATATGAAACAACGATTCCTTAATACTAAGTTCAACAACAAGGAAGTTAACATGAATCAAATAATTACAATTAAGGAAGTATCAACTGAATATAGGATATCTAACTTCTTTCCAATTAAGACCAATTAATTACACGAGAGATAGAAATAATGCTTTCCAAATAAAGACAAGCAGTTAGGAATGATAATGTGACTATAGAAGGGTAATGTCTACAGTGAAACAAGTAAAAGTCAATTAGGCAACAAGAATAAGCCAAAAAGGGGCAAATAAATTCCAAGTAAGACATGTAAAGGTGAAGCTAATAACAGGGAACTCAATCGTATCAAGAACAACTTTATATTCGGTGACTACAAGGATCTAAAAGCCTAAAAGGGACAATTTTCCACAAATAAATCCTAGCACGCACTCGTCACCTCGCGTACAAGGAATACAATCAACAAAGAAGACTCAAATCCTAAGGGGAAGTCCCCCACACAAGGTTAGGCAAGATACTTACCTCGAACCGGCTAAAATCAACTAGCAACCACGTTCTTGCCACGAGTACTCGACTCCAAATGGCCCAAATCTTTTCAATTAAATCACACATTGTAAATAACATCTCAAGCAACTGATTCTACTATTTAATTCGAAGCTACAGCGTGAAATTAGGTGAAATGACCAAAATGCCCTTCAGGCCAACGCCTCAGAATCAAATAATTCTTACATTTTCAGAACCCTCGTATTCTCACGAGTCTAACCATATAAAAATCTCCCAAATCGGAGGTCAAATGCTCACTCAAAATCCCAAAGTTTGGCCTAAGAAGTTCTAACCAAATTCCTCCAATTTTAGTCCCAAATTCGAATTTTAATGATGGATTTAACTACAAAATAATGAAATATAACTAGAAGGGATTAAGAAACGTTACCCAATAAATCTTCTCTTCAAAACCCACTCAAAATCGCCCTCTCCCGAGCTCTCAATTGATTTTGTAACTTATGAACTCAAACCCTCGACATTTCTATTTCTGCCCAGGGATTTCCGCTTCTGCGGAGAAGGGACCGCTTCTGCGGTCCCGCATATGCGGAAAAACAACCGCTTCTGCGGTTTTCATTTAATGGACCAGAGTCCGCTTCTGCAGACACATAACGCTCCTGCGGTTCCGCTTCTGCGGAATGGCGACCGCTTCTGCGGTTCCTGAGAGGGAGGGCTAATCTCGCTTCTGCGACGACCAAGGCCGCTTCTGCCGCTCCGCTTCTGCGGTTCCCAAGCCGCAGAAGCGGAAAGATACCAGAAGCAGCAGTGCTGCTATATCTCAACTTCCAAAACTCTTCCGTTAACCACCCGAAATCATCCTGAGGCCCCCGGGACCTCAACCAAAAGTACCAATACCACCTAATACCTTATTCAAACTTGTACCAATCTTGAAAACACGTAAACAACGCCGGAAACCCGAATTAATCAAAGATTCAAGTCTAAGAACTTCAAATTCCAACCAAACACGNAGGAAGTTTTGTCCTCAACTTTCTTCCAAGTCTGATCCGTACAAGCTTAATGGGATATTGGTGATATATTCTTCTGAATCCGAAGAATATATCACCAATATCCCACTAAGCTTGTACGGATCAGACTTGAAAGAAAGTTAAGAACAAAACTTCCTATAATCTCTGTCATCATAGAGTCTTACGATCCCCGTTTTATGGGAACTGCCATAACCAACGGTAAACATTCCATCACCATCACCCTCGTCACTCTCAATTAAACTTCTTTACTCCTTGGAAAATGAAGTAGAGAGTTCCTCTATAATCTTTCTTTTATCTACTTATGAAATGTTAAAATTCCTGCCTATACCATCTCTAGTTGAAACACATGTCATTGCAGTCTCAACATCATTGTCGCTAACGAGAACAACAATTGATCAAAAGACACACCCTGTCAGCTACTGTATCCAAGTTATTCTCTGTATCCAAGTTCATCCCGAGTAATAGTACCATGAGGATAATCACCAAAGCCACCGGACAACTTTATGATGCCAATGAAGCAAGATGAGCTATTCAATGAAACTCGTATTGTAAAGAAGAAGAAAGAGACTAATTCAGAAAGGTGGGTCGAGGGTCGAGCCTCGACTATACATGTAAGTTTTTTACTTATCATTAAGTATTTTGATTTACTTTTATATAAATTTTGAAATATTAATTCAATATAATTTTTCTTATAGGTTCGCTTCAGAGCTGATGTGGGGGAATTCATACGAAGTCAGCCACCTAACGAGTCGGCCGAGGCAATCCAACTTTCGAACGAGGATGCTAAAAGAACACTCCTTGAGTACTTTATATACTTTGAACTAGACAATAGAACTAGTTTTCGAATGAGCTTGTAATAAACTTTAACTTAGTTTTGTTAGCTTAATGTTTTAGTTCTATTGATCTTTGTATTTTGTTGCGTTTTAGTGTTGTTGTTGTTGTTGTTGCTGGCATAAAATGCCTGTTTAGGATATTTGGTATAAGCTGGCAGGTGGTGTAGCAGCCAAAACAGGCAGTTTCTGCCAAAAATATACCAAAAAAGCCACCAACTTTGGTGTCCAGTTGGTCGCTATTCACTTAAAAAAAAAATCTGGTAATTTTGCGACCAAGGTTGGTCGCTTATAGTTAAAAAAAAAATAATTCTTTCCATTGGCGACCAATATTGGTCGCCCAATAAATAAAAAATTATAATATTTATTAATATAGCGACCAAAGTTGGTCGCTTAATATGATTAAAAATAAATAAAAATAAAACGTTATTTACATCTGGAGACCAACTTTGGTCACCAAATATATAATATTAAAATATTTGAGCGACCAAAGTTGGTCGCTATATGCTTTACCCGGAAAATTTGGTCCTTTTACCTGGGAGACCAACGTTGGTCGCTATTTAGCGACCAACTTTGGTCCCTAAGGTAAAGGGACCAGCTTAATATCGACCAGGCGTGGTTGGTCGCTTGCTTTTTGGCCAATAAGCGACCAACGTTGGTCGCTTTTGCTGGTTGCTTTTTTCCGGAATCCTAGTAGTGATATCTAGAGGGAAGCAGAACAATAATGACCAGGCCATTTGGAATCTTACTGAGAATGGGCTTTACTCTAATTCATCGGCCTGGCACATTGTTAGAACTATCAACCAGAGGAATCCAATTGTGAGTAAAGTATGGCATGATTGTATCCCCTTCAAAATGTCATTCCTTGTTTGAAGAATGATCCAAAAAAAGCTCCCTTTTGATGACACCATTAGGAAGTTTGGCAATCAACACGCGTCAAGGTGCAATTGTTGTAACAATCCACAATCCGAAAGCTTGCATCATGTCTTCATTGATAGTGACACTACTAGAAATCCGGAAAGAAGCCACTATGAAAAGCGACCAAAGTTGGTTGCTTATTGGCCAAAAAGCGACCAAATTAGCGACCAACTTTGGTATCTCAGGTAAAAGGACCAAATTTTCCGGGTAAAGAAAATAGCGACCAACTTTGGTCGCTATAATATTTTAATATTATAATTTTTGCGACCAAAGTTGGTCTCTTTATGTAAATTACGTTTTTATTTATTTATTATTAATCATAAAATAGCGACCAACTTTGGTCTGTAAAAAAAAATATTATATTTTAAAATCTAGAAAATAGCGACCACAGTTGGTCGCTATACTATAAATATTTTTAATTTTTTTAAAAATAATCGACCAAAGTTGGTCGCTAACTTCATGAATTAATTTTTTTTAGTAATAAGCGACCAATTTTGGTCGCTATATTTCCAGAAATTGTTAATTTTCTGGGAAATAGCGACCAAAGTTGGTCGCATTTTGTGAAATCTGGGTTATATAGCGACCAACCTTGGTCGCTATTTCCCAGAAAATTACTTTTTTTAATAGAAAAGCGACCAAATAGCGACCAAAGTTGGTCGCTTTTTTTGGTATATTGCTGGCAGGAACTGCCTGTTTTGGCAGCTACACCACCTGCCAGCTTACCAAAATTCCTAAATAGGCATTTTATGCCAACAACAACAACAACAAGCAACAACAACAACAACAACACAATAACAACATTATAACGAACAAAGTATAAAGTTCAATAGAACTTTATACTTTAAGCTAACCAAACTAATAAGTTAATTGTTATTACAAAACCATTCGAAAACTGATTGTATTTGTCTAGTATAAACTAATAAGTTCAAAGATTGTTCTGTACATCATTATCATCACCGTCTGATGAACTTTCTTCACCATGACGGTATCCAGAATGGGCTATTTGTGGAGGATGGGAAGATTGATCACGGGGAGGACGGGAGGAACGAGCACGGGGAATGCGAGCCTCTGGCGATGACTCACGAGACCGGGGAATCGGAAAACTGCCAGAAGCCAGGAGAGATTTGCATGCCCTTGTACTGAGCTTGCGTGCCAGAATACTGCATATCTCTAAGCCTTTCTCTCTCCTTGGCGGCTTCTAGCTCGGATGTGAGCTTTTCTACAGTCTCCCGCATAGAGGAGAGGCTCTCCCCATCAAGTTGCTCGGCTTGGGAGGAAGTTGTTCGCAACAAATTTTCGTAAGACGAAAAATAAGTTGCAACAAAAATAATATAAAGAAAAAGAGATTTTATTGATAAGTATTTGTGAGTACAATTCTATGTATCCCTTGATTCTCCTATCTAAAATTCACCTTGATTCGAGGGCTTGAGAAGCGTATTTCTCGAATGTAGGATGATGCAGACCTCCTTGTGATGTATTTAATCTCCAAGAACGTCGAGCAGCACTTTGTTGTTACGGGTTGATCTCCGGGAAGAACTCCGTTGATCACTCCTTTGTTGAAGAACTAAGCAGTTGATGATTGATCTCTATGTTTGTGAATGCCTTCACCAATCGTGGAGTGTTCTTCTCCAACTCTGAATCTCCTCTAAGAGTTATGTAACCCATCTATTTATAGTTGTAAAGGGTGGACAGTCCATCTACATATGAACTCTCTTGCTTGATTCTGATTGGCCCATGTCATTTTAGCCATTTGGCAACCTGTGGTTGGTTCTTGCTTTTTGACTTGGATTGCCACATCATTTAACATGTGGCATCATCTTGTTGGCTTTGGGTTTGACTGGACATGCCATGTCACTTGACATATGGCATGGGTCTGGGCCTTAAGATGAAATGGACCTTGGGCTTGAAAATAATAAAATGGACTAATTTAACTTGTAAAGCCCAAAATTAATTATTTAACCCAATTGAATTTAATCCAAATTTTGTATGGATTAGACCCAATAAATTTTATATGTCTACAGATGCCCCCTACTTTAAGTCTTGTCGAAGTGTAAACTTGATGAGCCGTAGCGACGAGGCTTGAAGTATCGGGTGAAGAGAATCCTTTTTTTTTTAACCGCGTGAAAAATTTGACTACTTGGATAAGTGGTAATATTTTCTAAAAGCACGTGACTTTATCCAAGATTCAAACATCAGGGGTTAGCTATTGTCTGTTAGGAAAACATTAATACATATATCCTAATTTGAATAGGATACCAAAAAGTAGTGTTGGCCAAATAGCAGCTACATGTCTACGGCTACATATGTAAAGTCCAAATCCTTTTCCAACACTGATTCCTTAATTAACTCCATCTAGAAGTCCAAAACTCCAATATCAGCCGCCCTAAACAATTATATAAGGAAGCCTTTGCGATCCTTGATTGCCGAAAGAAACTTCGAAACTACTACTGTTTCTTGACGAGCAAGACAATTGCCAGCACAAGGCAATTGTTTCTCTACTGAGTGCTCTTTTGTTTTTCAAGTCCCGTCCTTTATTCATCTCTTCTTCGTCTCTCTTTACTGTATTTTCTTTTTCAGAATCGACAACACCAACAGAGTAAGTTAGAATCCGCACCAGCAAAGGATATTCAAATCCACGAACCTTGAGCCATGGAGATTGTTGTTTGGCGTTGAATTTGGCCGTAGTTTGAAGCTTCGCATCGTAGGCGCCGCTACCTGTCATGTCGATTCAAACTCTGAGTAGTTACTACTTTTCTTTAACCCAATCACTTATTATTTTCCTTGCGCGTTTCAGGTACATATCCGTGTAGGCGATTGTTTCTTCTGTTCAAAGAATATCATAAGGCCAAAAGCATCATCCTCTGTACCAACAGATCATCCAACTACATCCACCAGTAGCTGCAACGATGATTGTGAACCATCGCTAATGGTGACGACAATGCTGCCTATGGCATTGAAGCAACGGGACACTTCTTTGTTAAATATTGGAATCAGTGAATTGGTGTGCCATAGACATTGAAACTTACTGTTGCGAAGTGCAGCATCTTGATGCTAATCAATCATGTGAAATCAAAAGCTTCATGGAATAATTTGCCAAAACATGTTCGGGTCGGAACACGCGTTGTGAATGCTTTCAGCTTGGGGTCAATTGCTATTAGCTCCTTGTTCTGATCACCATCAGCTACTTTTGATCTCTTCTTTTCCCCCACTATTAGTACCTCATGCACTCCCTGTAGTAAGGCAGCAGTGAAGGAACTGCTATGGCAGTGGAAGAAGAGACTGAAGGTGGTGTTGGGACCATATGAACATCTTCAACCGGGACCATAACCTGATTGGACATGTTGCCACCATTGTTCTTGTTGTTGCGAACCATGTTTGGCCAGAGGAAACTACCCTGGGGCTTGTAGATCCTGAAGCCACTCTTAAGTCTTTGTATCTTGGCAGCTTTTTCCTCAGCTGTTGGAGTAGTTTTTTTTGTGCTTTTGTGGCGTCTACATCGATATTTATGAGTCGAGTTGAAGTGTCATGTGCTGAAACGTCGTGCTATTGGCACCGAGTACTCCTAAAAATTTTCTTTTGCAGGATTTGATAGAGTTACAACGATCTTGATATCCCTAGGAAGATGAATTGCAAGCAAACCACTAGTCTCTTTGTTGCGGCTCGGTGAGAAAGACACATGAAGTGTCCTTTCAGCCTCGGCGACGAAATTCCTACTCTTGGAGGCTCGGAGAGACCATATTTCATTAGTGGGGAGTGCGACATGTACCATATCGCATTGTTGCAGGCTGGCGAGCAAGACAACTGGAGTAGGCTTTTCCAACTTCGGCGAGTAAGCACTTGGCGTGTCTCTGCTGTTTTGACTTTATAGCATTTCATGCTCGCATTGAAAAAATCGTATCTCGACCTAAGAGTGTCCAAACTGCAATCCGCTTGGTTCTGCAGAATCAAAACTTGCACCACAGTAACACATCCAAAATTTGGGGCCAAATTCCATCAGGACAAGTCGGAATGAACTTTTGAAGGCGATGCACGAGTCTGTCATTTCGGCTTCACAGCACTGCATGCTATCATTGGAACGCACATATCTCAAGCTAGGAACGTCCAAATTGCTAACCGTCTGTGCCACTGGAAAGAAGACTCAGAAATAAGGAAATCCCCAAAATATCATGGAAGGATTCCTAGAAGATTAGCCGCAGCAATATTTTGGAATTGACCCACCTGTCTGCCGAACTCGCTATTCAGCTTTGTGTGCACTCGTGGAAAAATTCATATCTAGATCTACAAGTGTCAGAATCACAAGCCATCTGTGCCATTGGAAAGAACACTACAATTCCTGTAACACTTGAAGATATCATGGACGAACTCCTTTCGGATTGCCCGCAACAGTAGTTTGAAATTGCTTCTAACATCTGCCGCACTTGCGATCCAGCTTTGCGTACTTTTGTAGAAAACTTCATATCTCAAGCTACGGGTGTCGGAATCCCGAGAAGTCTGCACCATCAGAAAGGTAAGTTCGATACCTAGAACACCTGAAAATATAGTGGTAGAACTCCTTTTAGATTGGTCGCGATATTACTTAGAAGTTGCTCCTGATGTCTGCCTTGCAGCTTTTCAGTTTTGTGCACTTTCATAAAAAAAAAATTCATATCTCGAGCTACGAATCTCCAAATTGCGATCCGTTTGCACCGTTAGAAAGTAAACTCAGAGACCTACAACACATATTAATTTCATGGAATAACTCGTTTTGATCTGGAAATAAAATCATATTTTGAACTTGGAGCCTCCAGATCACAAACGGTTTGTGTTGTTTGACACTAGGTACATGCAGCTACAACAAGTGAAAAGTTAGAGGTAGAACAGATTTTAGATGGATTGCAGTGGCTTTTCGAATTTGATCGAGATGTCGGTTCAACTCGATTTCCTACTTTGCGCACTCCTGCGGAAAAATTCCTAGCTTGGGCTCCGGGTGTCTGGATCATAAACGGCTTGATTCTACGATATTTAGACGTGAAGAAATATAACCATGCCGAAGATCAAGGTTTCATTCTCTCTGAGTTGTCCTATTTTGAGATTGACTCTACATTATTGCATATAGTAACTTCAAGTACCATGCCTCACAAATCTTATCTCTTGTTTATTCCTTTTGCAGAGTCGCGAAGGAGCTCAAAGGGTCCAGATGTCAGACTGAGGTGTTATATAAGATGCGGAGTCAACCCTTTAACAACTGTTGCACTTGATTTGTTGATAGTCTTGAAGTTCATCAATGACGGCTCTCATGCTGATAAAAGGTTTTTCAAGACGACTTCTCATAAACGAGGCATTGAGGATAGTGTATTAAAATGTGGTGACGTCATATGGACTTGGAAGAAGCATTCAAGAGGAGTCGGCCACAAAGCCTAGTATACGATCATTTTCATCATGACTTAGGCTATTGTATAGGAAAACGTCTAATTCCTTTTGTCTCTACATTTTTTTGATGTATCAATCTTTTGTACTATAGAAGCAATAAAATATCTTTTATACTTCAAAGCAAATCGTCTCTTTTCCTCATAGATATGTGCCTCTACACTTGGAAGAATTAATGTAATGATTCGATGACGCCAATTTATTTTTTTAAAACTCATGCGACTGAACTTAGAATGAAACTCTAAGCTGCCTACGTACCTCGGTGAAGAGGATCAAGTCATAACGTAGTTCAAAGGGATGAGTTTTTTTTTTTGGTCTTGACTTTTGCCTAGGCCGCCTCTTTCGAGATTTTCAACCAAGCAGACTCTTTTTTTTTCTTCAGAGAGATGAGCTTTTTTTTTTTTTGGTCTTGATTTTTGCCTAGGCCGCCTCTTTCGAGACTTTCAACCTAGCAGACTCTTTTTTTTTCCAGAGGGATGAGCTTTTTTTTTTCTTTTTTTTTTTGGCCGTACACAGTTTAGACTTATCGGGCCAGGAGTGTAGCAACGTGCAGTTTAGGCTCATGCATCAAGGAGCGTCATGACTTGCAGTTTAGGCTCGTACGTCGAGGAGCGTCATGACTTGTAGTTTAGGCTCATGCGTCGAGGAGCATAGGTGACTTTCATGGAAAGTACTGCTTCAGAAATTTTCCGTTGATCGGACCAACTCTGAGACCATCCTTATCGACAATTTTGTATGCGCCACTTGAATAGGCTTCCTTCACAACATATGGCCCATCCCATTTTGAGGTAAACTTGTCGCCTATGCGTTTGTTGAGGATTATAGGTCGTCGAACAACTAGGACTAAGTCTCCCACTTAGAATGATCGTGGCCGCACTTTCTTGTTGAAAGCTCTAGCTAGTCGAGCTTGATAGCACTCCAATTTTTGTTGCGCTTCCAATCTTTTCTCATCGAATGCCTCTAACTCTACTAGGCGAAGTTGAGCATTCTCTTCGGACGTTAGCCCTTCTTGGATTGCTATCCGCAATGATGGAATTTGTTGCTCCAATGGCAGGACGGCTTCTACGCCATATACCAAAGAGTAAGGAGTTGCTTGTGTAGCAGTTCTGAAGGTTGTTCGGTATGCCCACAAAGCTTCACCAATTCTCTCATTCCAGTCTCTCTTGTTCTTTGCAACAACTTTCTTCAAAAGGTTACCAAGCGTCTTGTAAAGCTTCAGCAAGGCCGTTGGCAGGTGCATTATACATTGAAGACTTATGTTGCTTGAAATCGAACTTCTCGCATAGATTCTTTACGAGCTTGTTGTCAAATGGCGTTCCATTATCAGTGATTATGTATCTTGGTATGCCGTACCTAAAAATTATATATGAATTGATAAAGTCGACGACAATTTCCTTTTTCACCTCCTTGAGTGGAACAACTTCCGCCCATTTAGAGAAGTAGTCGGTAGCGGCCAATATGTACATCTGTCCCTTTGATGACTTTGGAAGTGGTCCAACAACATCAAGTCCCCATGCATCAAAAGGCCATGAAGCTACAGTTGGGTGAAGAGGCTCTAGAGGTTGGTGGATGTAGCTTGCATGAAATTGACACGCTTGACATCTTTTGGCATGATCCATGCAATCCTTCACCATCGTCGCCCAGTAGTAGCCCATCCTCTTGATGCGAAAATGGAGCTTGGGACCAGATTGGTATGATCCACATGAGCCAGAATGTGCTTCCTCCATCGCTTGGCGGGCTTCTTCTTTGTCAAGACATCGCAAGAATAGTCCTTCAAAAGAACGGCAAAACAATGTCCCCTTATAGAAGATGAATCGTGGTGCTCTTCGTTTGATGTCTGTTCTTTGTCGCGGATCTTCAGGTAACTTTCCATGTTCAAGGTACTCTATCAGTGGTTGCCTCCAATCTTCTTCTTCAATCACTCGAACAGACGTATGATGGCTTTTGTTGACTTGAAGATCCAGAAGTCTAGGAATAACCCATCGATGACACACATATACCTTTGTCGACTCATTCTCTCCAAGTGCCATCGTCGTGGCCAAGTTAGCCAAAGCATCAGCCTTGCGATTTTCTTCTCTTGGGACGTGGTTTAAGAACACTCGGTCGAATTTTTCAAGTAAACCAGAAGCGTATTCATGGTAGGACAATAGATCTTCCTTCTTTACCTCGTAATTCCCCAAAAGTTGGTTGATGATCAGCTTGGAGTCGCCGTAGATCTCCAACATTAGAATCTTTATTTCTAATGCCATTTCGAGACCGACGATCAGGGCTTGGTACTCTGCAGCATTGTTGGAGCATGTTTCACCTAAAACAAAGGAGAATGGCAGGACTTGTCTTTCTGGAGAGATCAACACAACACCTGCCCCCGCACAATTACGACGTGCAGATCCATCAAAGAACAATGTCCATGGTGGCAATTCTTCGATAAACAAAACGTCTTCATCTGGAAACTCATCCGAAAGCTCCCATTCTGCCGGAAGAGGGTGATCAGCCAGAAAATTGGCTAGTGCTTGTCCTTTCACAGCTTTTTGAGGTGTGTATGTGATCTCATATTGGTTAAACAATATGGACCATCTTGCTAGGCGTCCAGAAAGAACAGGTCGAGTCATCACAAACTTCACGGGATCTGCTCGAGAGATGAGTTTGATGATGTATGCTTCAAAATAATGCCTTAGCTTCTTTATCGCATAAAGTAACGCTAAGCATATTTTCTCAACAGGCGTATAGTTCATCTCAGCTCCTATCAGAGTTCGGCTAAGGTAGTACAGGGCTTGTTCCTTTCCTTCCTCATTCTCTTGAGCAAGTAGTGCTCCAAGTGAACGTTCCTGTGCCGCGATGTAGTGTATCAATGGCTTCCCAAGCATTAGCGCCTCTAACACAGGTGGGTTTAGCAAGTATGTTTTGATGCTTTCAAAAGCATTTTGACATGACTGATCCCAATGAAAAGGATATCCTTCCTCAATAGATGATTGAAGGGTTGACACCGTCCGGCTAGATTAGAGATGAACCTCCGGATGAATGCTAAATTTCCTTGGAGACTTCGAAGCTCTCTCAAGTTCTTTGGCCTGGGCATTTTCTGAATGGCGTCGATCTTTGCAGGATCAACTTCAATTCCACGATGACGCACAATGAAGCCAAGAAACTTTCCCGAGGTAACTCCAAACACACACTTGAGTGGATTCATCTTCAGGTCGAATTTTTTTAACCTTTCAAAAACAATTCGAAGGTCTTCAAGGTGATAACGCATATTCTTCGTCTTCACCACCAAGTCGTCGACGTAGCATTCAACCCTCGTATGAAGCATGTCATCAAATATGTTTTGCATCGCGCGTTGGTAGGTGGCACCGGCATTCTTCAGACCGAAGGGCATCACTTTGTAGCAATATATCCCTTTTGGAGTTCGGAAAGCAGTACACTCTTCATCTTTTGGAGACATTCTGATTTGATTGTATCCGGAGGACCCATCCATGAATGACATAGCTTCATGCCCTGTTGTAGCATCAACCATGAGTTCAATAATTGGTAGTGGGAAGTCATCTTTTGGGCATGCCTTGTTTAGGTCTCGAAAGTCAACACAAACACGTATTTGACCATTCTTCTTCTTGACAGGTACAATATTCGATATCCATGATGGGTACTTCACCTCTCGAATAAATCCCGCCTCGATGAGCTTGTTGACTTCGACTTCAATTTGGGACACAAGCTCGGGTCGAAACATGCGTTGTGACTGCTTCACAGGGCGTGCTCCACTTTTGATCCTTAAATGATGAACAGCTACCTTAGGACTAAGACCGGGCATTTCTTTATACGACCAAGCAAAGACATCTTTGTATTCGGTCAACAACTTGGAGTATTCCTCCTCCTCCTGAGGCGTAAGAAGCGCACTAGTTGAGGGGGAGCCTCGTGTACTTCATCATCAATGTCAAGGCATGGGCTATCTTCCACAGTTATGTGATAGGATGTTTCCACAAAGTCTGACTTTTCTCTTTGACTTCCTTGGATAGTCGGCATGGCTTCTTTCTCTTTCTCTGCTTCTTTATGAGGCTGGCAAGTGTAAACAATGGTTCTCCTTTGCACCTTCAGCGGACCATCTGTGGATATTGACAAAATAGACTTCCTCTTCATACGTGATGGGAAAGCACTACAGATTTCTTTGTCAGCAACAACTTCAAAATGATCCCGCTCCTCATGGACTTGCTCCTTGTGTTTTGACAGTATCTTTCTAGATGGTGACTTCCTTGTGGTCCCTAGGCGACAAAAGACAGAGGTCTTTGAGGTAGTGGAAACTTCTTTTAGATGTTTGGAAGATACACGTTCACCTTTGTGACTTAGCCTTTCAAACACCGAGACCGAAGGAGTTGAGCCTCCAATGCGATCAAATACTGAAGTCCGTTGTTTTATTTTCTTGCCCTTAACTTCCTTCATCTCCTCTACCGAGGTGTATTGTGATGAAGCTATCTCTTTGCTTCTCTTTGATGAAATTCGAAGAGGCTCTGCCAACCTGAACCCCAACCCAAACTTTGGAGTGGCGACGTAGTGCCCTTGCTTTCTCAACTTCATTTGGGACTCATTGAGCCCATGTATCTTTTCACCAGTGACTTCGTCTTTGAGTTCTCCTAGTTGTGATGGATTGGAGAAGTCATAACCAGACTTTTCAAGCAGTATGAAGGCCTTAGGATCATAGTGCCCTTTTATTTTATCAGCTTGGAAATTGCCTTTAGCAGACCCACCAGTCACGGATGGGATTTGTGCAACTGGGACAGTCATATGCTCCTTCAAATGTTGGATATCTTTGTGACTCACTTGCTTTTTTGGAGTACATTCCTGTAGCAAAGGTTGCCCTTTCTTTCGACGCTCACGTGGAACATAGCGAAAAACTAGATGCTCCTTAGTCGTTGTTTGCATATCACCTTTAGATGATGATAGCTTAATGGAGACTTCTTCCGTTCCCTTCTTAGGAACCTTGGTGGTAGTCCATTGAGCCTTGTTTTCCCCTTCTGACTTGGCATCATCTTCGTCATCTGATGATGGTTTCTCTACTTTCGGTTCACAAGAATCAAGGTAGAATTTTGCGTCTGCAAAGTATGACTCCGTCTCGGTGAAAGGCTTGATGTCTGCATCAATTTTGACTATCTCACCATCTCTTCTGTACTTCAGACATTGATGCAAAGTAGATGATACCACCCCGTTCTCATGAATCCAAGGATGTCCAAGCAACAAGTTGTATGATGTTTTCGCATCTACGACGTGAATCGGGGTGTTTGAATTCATCTCACCAATGGATAATCCTACGCGGATCATACCTATGGCTCGTTGTCCCCCTTGGTTGAAACCTTGGATTGTTAGGTTACTTTTGGATAGCTCATCGATAGAGATCCCAAGCTTTTTTAGCACCATCTTTGGCATGATGTTGACAGCCGAACCATCATCAACAAGTATGCGATTGAGATGTTGTTCCCGAATGGACCCTACAACAAACAAAGGTCTGTTATGTGGCTTAGACCCCAGCAGCAAGTCATCATCTGTGAATGAAATTGTTGCACAACATGTGACAACTTTTCCGTTATCATAATTTTCTTGTGTTTTCATTGGAGCAGGCTCATCGTTGCTTTCCGTTGTTTTGTCAGTGCTAGAAACTACATGAGTTGCACCAACGTGACTTCCATGAAAGAATTTTCTAGGAAAGAATTCATGCAATGTGATGGGCTTTCGGAACTTCAGGGATAAGGCACTGTTAGAAGATTTGATAGTTCTTGGTGGTTGTAGCCTATCCACATCGCTTATTTTTGCTCTTGGCTTAGGAAGTGGTAGCCTCAAAACTGCCTGATGTTTTCGCTTCTTGTGAGTGACTAGAATCCAACACTCATCGACTTTGTCTTTGGAGTGATTTTCTAGCTCTAGTGAACCTTCAAGAGTTTTCCTTGGAAGAACAACTTCAACGGGCTCGAAACTTCCAAATTGTAAGAAGGCGGTGCTTGACACGTTATGCAACTTTGAACACTTTTTTTCCTTGAGCGTGATACTTGCATGATTAGCTTCTGCTGTTTCATCCATGTCTGTGATGATTTTTCCTTCACTTACAAGAGCCATAATTTTCTCCTTTAAGACGAAGCATTTCTCTGTAGGGTGGCTAATGACGCGATGAAACTTGTAGTATTTCGGATCGCCAACTTTGCCAATTTCCTCTGGCCTTTTTGATTCAGGGAGATCGATGACTTTCTTCCCCAGCAGTTCATCAAGGATGGTGGGTTAATTCTTTCAAGGTGGGACGACGCTTCTCCTCTTTGGGATATTGACTCGGGGTCTTATCCTCCTTCACTTTTTGCTTAGTAGTGACCTTCACAGAAGTTGGTTTCACCGCCATTGATTCTTTGGTTTGGTTTTTTTATGCAACATTTTTCTTGAACTCCTTTTGATCAGCAAATGGAGATGCCTTTCCATGACTTGCGATGCTTAACTCCATGTCGTGCGCTCGTGTTGCAAGTTCTTCAAAAGTTCGCGGTTTGATCCCTTGTAGGATGTAAGGCCCCAGTGCATTCCTTGAATGCACATTTCCACAGCAGATATTTCTGAAAGGCGATCTTTGCAGTCCAAACTTAACGCCCTCCAACGATTAATGTAATCCACCACGGGCTCGTCCTTCCTTTGCTTGGTGCCTGTCAACTCTATCATGCTTACAGTTCTTCGGGTACTGTAAAAACGATTGAGGAATTCCTTCTCAAGTTACTCCCAGCTATCAATGGACTCGGGCTCCAAGTCAATATACCAGTCAAATTCGTTCCCTTTTAGAGAACGAACAAATTGTTTTACCAAAAGGTCACCATGTGTTCCAGCATTGCTACAAGTCTCGACAAAGTGGGCAATATGTTGCCTTGGGTTCCCTTTGCCATCAAATTGATGCAGCTTTGGTGGTTGATAATTGGATGGCATGGTTAAAAAATCAATCCTCTTAGCATAAGGCTTAGAGTAGTACAACGAACTTAGCGATGGTCCGCCATATTGAGCTCTGATGGTGTTTGTTATCATGTCTTGCAATTGTTGGACAGATAACGCCGCAACTGAAGTAGATTGCTTTTCCTTTTGGATGTTTAACTTTGCAAATGATTCCTCAACAGCTATTTTCTGGGAGGTGAAGACAGGTGAACGAGGAGGGACATGGCTCGACTCTCCAGGTGCATAGGCCTCCAATTTGTTCATGAGTTGAGCGATTTGAAGGTCTTTGTCTTCAACAGATTTCTTCAAGACCTCTATAGTCTGTTCCATCATGGCAAACTTTTCGTCCACGTTAGTTGCATCAGTCATCAAGGCATTGACTTTCGTTGAAACTGAAGAATCCACCAAATCCTCAAATCCGCCAAGGTTTGAGGCTGTTGGAGAAAGTTTGTCAAACATCGAGAATGGGGTGTTGCCCCCAGAGATTGCGGTTGCGAACGTCATATGAGATCTGCTTTTCTTTGCCATCTCCAAGGAGGCGAAGTATTCGGACCCATCCAAGCCACTAGCCTTGAACTTGCTTCGAGTGATTGGGCCAACATGACTGAGCTGAGCGGATGCGGCAACAGTAGTATCTTTGCATGAAATATCACATTTGTAGAAGGCCATTGTAGCAGTAGATCTGATGTTTGTAGTTTTCAACTTGCAAGAAGGAGATATGAAGGGCAGAATTGGTCCCACTGGGCGTGCCAAAATTTGTTCGCAACAAATATTCGTAAGACGAAAAATAAACTGCAACAAAAATAATATAAAGAAAAAGAGATTTTATTGATAAATATTTGTGCGTACAATTATATGTATCCCTTGATTCTCCTCTCTAGACCGTTCTCCGTGATTCGAGGGCTTGAGAAGCGTATTTCTCGAATGTAGGATGATGCAGACCTCCTTGTGATGTATTTAATCGCCAAGAACGTCGAGCAGCACTTTGTTGTTACGGGTTGATCTCCGGGAAGAACTCCGTTGATCACTCTTTTGTTGAAGAACTAAGCAGTTGATGATTGATCTCTATGTTTGTGAATGCCCTCACCAATTGCGGAGTGTTCTTCTGCAACTCTGAATGTCCCTTTGAGAGTTATGTAACCCCTCTATTTATAGTTGTAGAGGATGGACAGTCAAGCTACATAAGAACTCTCTTGCTTGATTTTGATTGGTCCGTGTCATTTTAGTCACTTGGCGACTTGTGGTTGGTTCTTGCTTTTTGACTTGGATTGCCACAACATTTAACACGTGGCATCACCTTATTGGCCTGGAGTTTGACTTGATATGCCATGTCACATGGCATAAGTCTGGGCCTAAGATGAAATGGACCTTGGGCTTGAAAATAATAAAATGGACTAATTTAACTTGTAAAGCCCAAATTAATTATTTAACCCAATTGAATTTAATTCAAATTTTGTATGGACTAAACCCAACAAATTTTACATGTCTACAGAATCAAACGCTGATGAATGTTGGAAAAAGTGCCACGTGGGTGATTAAGTAATTGAATTCTGAGATTCTTTATTGTTTGTTGTTTTTCATTGTTAATCTTTTAATATTCTTTTTTCTCTCCTAAAGGTTAGGTACTTCGGTTAGCGTTATTCATGTTGAGAAGAGACAAAAGAAAGAACCAGAAAATCTGGAATACGTTATCAAGTCTTAAGAGACACAACGCTCTTCCTTTTTACATTAACAAGATTCTTAATTATGTGTTCAAACTATTTTATATTAACTACTTCATCCGTTTCAATTTATGTGAACCTGTTTGACTGTGTACGGAGTTTAAGAAAAAGTGAAAACTTTTTAAATTTGTGGTCCTAAACAAGTCAAAAAAGGGTCCAGAGTATTTGTGTGGTTATAAAAGCTTCTCATTAAGGATAGATTTGTAAGTTTAAGCTAAATTGTTTCCAAATATAGAAATGGTTCATTCTTTTTTGAACGGACAAAAAAAGAAAATAGGTTCACATAAACTAGAACGAAGGAAGTACAATTTAAAATAAACTTGCAAGGAAAAAGTTTGGCTCGATAATTTTTTTTTAGTTCAAAAGTAACAATCGGCTAATAAGATATTTGTCAACCTTTTCTTAATTTCTAAAAGTTTGCACAAATTGAGCAATTCTCGAAAAAGTTAAGTAACCTTTATTTTTTTTATTTTTGTGTTTTTTTTTCTTGGATCCCCCGGTGTCCGATATTTACATTGGGCCCAACTAAATCCGAATTCGCGCCGGAAAATCCTACATTGGGGTAAAGCGCTCCCTATCAAAGGAGATTCCATATCCAAGGGTTCGAACCCGAGACTTTTGGTTAAGGATAAAAGAGTCTTTACCATTCCACCACAATCCTTATTGGTTATTTGTGTGGTTATGCAGTAGTTTGATGGCTAAGTTGTGCACCACATGACTATATCAAGCAATTTGAGAAGAATTAGCCAATTAGGACTCTAAAAAGGGTATTATTGAATTGCATTTAATAAATTGAGGTGTTGATTTTAATGCATTTGGCAGATAAGGTATGGGACCTTGTGAGCCCTTAAGTCAAGTTGCCTCCTACACTAATCCAGCATCAGTCACGTTATATTCCAAAAAAATATAATGTGGGACAGAATATTTATAAGCATGCACTCTGACTCTACGTGATAAGGCAGCTCGAAAAGTTCCAAACACGTTATTCTTTTTTTTTTTTTCGCTTCTAATTACATTTCCACACGTGGAATGATACTTATCTTTGGAAAATCTTCCAGAAATAGATATGCATTTTGAGTTTAGCTGAAAATAATTAGCATCCTTTTTAAAACCTTAGTATCATGATTAGAGTAACCCAATATCTCGTAAGAGTGAGACCACGTTTAATTATATAGGAATAATAGCACATTTGGTTTCTTATAGCCTGTTTGATCAAGATTTTTGTCACGACCCGGATTTTCCGCCTTCGAAAATCGTAATGGCGCCTACTAATGTGAGCTAAGCAAGCCGACTGTTTGCACGATCTACCTTTTTCTCATCTTAATCCTTTAACAGTTATGAAGTAATAACTTTAAGACAGCGGAATTCATAACAAGCGGAAGAAAACAATAAAACTATTTGAGTGTATCCAATACAGCTGTTTGAACAACGACTACCCAGAACTGGTGTCACATGAGCTACATAGACGGTCTAAGATTACTACAAACAAAGTCTGAAAGATAAGATACAATCTGTCTCTGAAGTAAATGAAAACAGGATATAAAGATAGAAGAGAACGCCGGGGCCTGCGGACGCCTGTAGGACTACCTCGGGATCTCTGACTGGACTGAAGGCAGCCACCCAAAGCTATGGTCCAAAAGTTGCCGCTCCGGGATCTGCACATAGTGCAGAGTGTAGTATCAGCACAACCGACTCCATGTGCTGGTAAGTGCCTAGCCTAACCTCGGCGAAGTAGTGACGAGGCTAGGACCAGACTACCAAATAAACCTGTGCAGATAAATCACATACAGCGGAAATAAAAGCAAAAAATTACAACTAAAGCTGGGCGGGGGAAACATGCTGCGGGAAGTAGCAGGTAACAACAGAATAATAGTAGAGAAATGTAAGGACGCCCTAAATCAAATACCAGCAGAAGATAAGGAGATAAGAAAACACATGTAATACCGTTGCAGGCGTGCAACCCGATCCCATTTCATATGATACTGTTGCAGGCGTGCAACCCCCTCCCATTTCATATATTACCGTTGTAGGCGTGCAACCCGCTCCCATTTCATATAGTACCATTGCAGGCATGCAACCCGCTCCCATTTCATATATTACCGTTGCAGGCGTGCAACCCATCCCATTTCATTTATCAACACAAATCATAAAAGAATCCCGGCAAGGGAACAATAGCAATGTAACAACATCCCGGCAAGGGAACAATAATATTATAACAACATCCCGACAAGGGAACATAATATCACAACAGATATCCCGGCAAAGGAAAAATAATATGACAATAACATCCCCACAAGGGAACAATAATACCACAAAAACATCCCGAAAAGGGAACAATAATGATAATCCTCATATGAAACACAATAAACCACAACGGAGTCATAAAAATCACAATACAAGACTCACGGGCATGCTTGACACCGACATATAGATACTCGTCACCATGCCTATACGTCGTACTCCATAGTTAACACGTAGCAAATAAGACACGACTCCTAATTCCTCAAGCTAAGGTTAGACCAAACACTTACCTCGATGCCACGAACACAAGTCAAGTCTCACGTATCGCTTTACCTCTTGATTCCACCACCAATTCTCTCATATCTAGCCACAAATTACTTAATTACATTAATAAATTCTAAATAAATCAATTCCAATGCATGAAAATAGATTTTCTAAAGCTTTTCCCAAAAAGTCAAAAATCGACCCCGGGCCCACATGGTCAAAATCCGAGGTTCGAACAATAACCCGATTACCCATTCCCCCACGAACCCAAATTATGTAATTTGTTTTGAAATCGGACGTCAAATCGAGGTCCAATTCCCAAAATTTAAAAAATCTAGGTTCTACCCAAAGCACCCAATTTCCCATGAAAATCATTGATTTTGAGTTGAAATCATGTGAAAACATGTTAATGATTGAAGGAAACGAGTTAAAATTGACTTATAATCGATTTGGAAGAAGAGTTGCCTTTGGAAAATCGCCCAAGGGAGTTTATGTTTTGAAAGGGTTTGAAAAATGAAAGATTTTCGGCTAAGTTATGAATTTGCAGGTCGCAGATATCGCAACTGCGATGATACGTTCGCAAATGCGAACTCCCAATTGCGGCAAATGCTTCGCAATTGCGAAGTAATTGCGAAGCATGCCCAACTCTGCCTTCTTCGCAAATGCGAACTATTGTTCGTAAATGCGAGACCTGCTAAGGTCACAATTGCGACATAAGCTTCGCAATTGCGAAGGTTGCCTTCCCAGCCCCGTATTCGCAGATGCGAGGGGTTTATCGCAATTGCGAAGCCTGCAGGTCTGGAAAATACCAGTAGTTTTTCTAAGTCAAATTTCACTCCGCGGACTATCCAAAACTCACCCGAACCCTCGGGGCTCCAAACAAAATATGCACACCAACCTAAAAACATCATACGGACTTGCTCGTGCATTCAAATCACCATAATAACATCAACAACTATGACTTTAGCACCAAAATCATGAAATCACCTAAGAACTTCAAAATTTTCAATTTTCTCAAATAAGGTCCGATTCACGTCATTTCAAGTGCGTTTCTCACCAAATTTCACAGACTCGACTTAAACCACATATAAGACTTTTACCGGGCTCTGAAACCAGAATACGGACCCGATACCATAAAATTTTAAACACATTTTATTTTTAACAACTCATAAATATTCCAGAAAAGAATTTTCTTTAAAAATTTATTTCTCGGATTTGGGAACTCGGAATTCGATTTCGGGCATACGCCCAAGTCCTATATTTTCCTACGGACCCTCCGGGACCGTCAAATTGCGGGTCCGGGTCCGTTTATCTAAAATATTAACCAAAGTCAACTTAAATTCATTTTAAAGTCAAAATTCATCATTTTTCACAGATTTTCACATAATGGCTTTCCGGCTACGTGCCTGGACAGTGCACGCAAATTGAGGTGATGCTGAAAGATGATTTTAAGGCCTTGGAATGCAGAATTTATTTCTAAAGCAAGTGATGACCTTTTGGGTCATCACATTCTCCACCTCTAAAATAATAGTTCGTCCTCGAACGGACATAAGAAGGAAGTACCTCAGTCGGGGAAAAGATGGGGATAAGGGCTCTGCATGTCGGACTCCCAGGTCGATGCCTCAGCAGGCTGACCTCTCCACTGAACACGAATAGAAGGAAAACTCTTCGATCTTAACTGACAAACCTGCCGGTCTAGAATAGCCACCGGCTCCTCCTCATAGGACAAGTCCTTGTCCAACTGGACAGTGCTGAAATCTAACACGTGGGATGGAGTGTCATGATACTTCCGAAGCATGGACACATGAAACACTGGATGCACGGCTGATAAGCTCGGCGACAACGCGAGTCTGTAAGCCACCTCTCCCACTCGATCAAGAATCTCAAACGGGCCAATAAACCTAGGGCTAAGCTTGCCCTTCTTCCCAAATCCATCACGCCCTTAATAGGAGACACTCGAAGCAATACCCGCTCACCGACCATGAATGCCAAGTCACGAAGCTTACGGTCGGCATAACTCTTTTGCCTGGACTGAGTTGTACGAAGCCTATCCTGAATGATCCTGACCTTGTCCAAGGCATCCTACACTAGATCCGTGCCCAACAACTGAGCCTCTCCCGGCTCAAACGATCCAACCGGCGACCGACACCGCCTACCATACAAATCCTCATAAGGAGCCATCTGGATACTTGAATGGTAGCTGTTGTTGTAGGCAAACTCTACTAAAGGAAAAAACTTATCCCACGAGCCTCCAAAGTCAATGACACAAGCTCGGAGCATATCCTCCGAAATTTGAATAGTCCGCTCGGACTGCCCATCCGTCTGAGGATGAAACGCTGTGCTCAACTCAACCCGTATGCCCAACTCTCGCTGAACAGCTCTCCAAAAGTGTGAGGTAAACTGCGTACCTCGATCCGAATGATAGACACGGGCACAACATGGAGACAAACTATCTCCTGGATATAGATCTCAGCTAACCTCTTGGAAGAATAGGAGACTGCCACCGGAATGAAATGTGCTGACTTGGTCAGCCTATCAACAATAACCCACACTGCATCGAACTTCCTCTGGGTCCGTGGTAGTCCAACAACAAAGTCCATAGTGATACGCTCCCTCTTCCACTCGGGAAGCTCAATCCTATGAAACAAAGCACCAGGCCTCTGATGCTCGTACTTAACCTGTTGACAATTCAAACACCGAGCCACATACGCAACGATATCCTTCTTCATTCTTCTCCACCAATAATGCTGCCGCAAATCCTGATACATCTTAGCAGCGCCTGGATGAATAGCGTACCGGGAACTATAGGCCTCCTCTAAAATCAATTCTCGAAGTCCATCTAGATTAGGCACACAATCTCGACCCTGCAATCTCAAAAATCCATCATCTCCTAAGGTAACCTGCTTGGAACCTCCGCGTTGCACCTTGTCTCTGAGGACACACAAATGAGGATCATCATATTGCCGATCTCGAATACGCTCCAATAAGGAAGAACGAGAGATTATGCCAGCTAACACACGGCTGGGCTCAGAAACATCCAACCTCACAAAATGATTGGCCAAAGCCTAAACATCCAAAGTGAGCGGTCTCTTACCGACCGGAATATAAGCAAGACTGCCCATACTGGCTGACTTCCTACTCAAAGCATCGGCCACTACATTGGCCTTTCCCGGATGATATAAGATGGTGATATCATAGTCCTTTAATAGCTCCAACCACCTTCTCTGCCTCAAATTTAGCTCCTTCTTCTTGAAAAAATACTGCAAACTCTTGTGGTCCGTGAACACCTCACACGCCACGCCATACCGATAATGCCTCCAAATCTTCAACGCGTGAACAATGGCTGCTAACTCCAAATCAGGAACCGGATAGTTCTTCTCATGAATCTTCAACTGCCGTGAAGCATAGGCAATGACCTTGCCATCCTGCATCAACACCGCACCAAGTCCAATACGGGATGCATTACAATAAACTGTATAAGGCCCTGAACTTGTGGGCAAAACCAACACCGATGCCATAGTCAGAGCTGTCTTGAGCTTCTGAAAGCTTGCCTCACACTCGTCTGACCATCTGAACTGGGCACCCCTCTGGGTCAACCTGGTCATCAGGGCTGCAATACACGAAAGCCCCTCCACAAATCGACGATAATAGCTTGCCAATCCCAAGAAGCTCCGGATCTCTGTAGTTGATGCTGGTCTAGGCCAATTCTTGACTGCCTTTATCTTCTTCGGATCAACCTGAATACTCTCTGTTGATACAACATGACCCAGGAATGAAACTGGACTCAACCAGAACTCACACTTCGAAAACTTAGCATACAAATGACTATCCCTCAAAGTCTGAAGAACCACTCTAAGATGCTGCTCATGCTCCTCCCGGCTGCGGGAATAGATCAAAATATCATCAATGAAGACTATCACGAACGGATCCAAGTAAGGCCTGAACACTCGGTTCATCAAATCCATAAAAGCTGCTAGGGCATCTGTTAACCCGAATGACATCACCACGAACTAATAATGCCCGTACCGAGTGCGGAAAGCTATCTTAGGGACATCAGATGCCCTAATCCTCAACTGATGGTAGCCAGAACTCAAGTCAATCTTTGAAAATACCTTGGCACCCTGAAGCTGATCAAACAAATCATCAATCCTCGGCAATGGATACTTATTCTTGATTGTAACCTTGTTCAACTACCGGTGATCTATACACATTCACATCGACCCATCCTTCTTCTTAAAAAACAATACCGGCGCGCCCCAAGGCAAAACACTAGGTCTAATGAAACCTTTCTCAAGCAAGTCTTACAACTGCTCCTTCAACTCTTTCAATTCAGGCGGGGCCATACTATATAGCGGGATAGAAATGGGCTGAGTGCCCGGAGCCAAATCAATGCAAAAGTCAATATCCTTTCGGGTGGCATACCCGGCAGGTCTGAGGGAAATACCTCAAGAAACTCACGAACAACGGGCACAAAATCAATAGAAGGAACCTCAGCACTAAAATCACGAACGTAGGCCAAATAGGCCAAACACACCTTCTCGACCATGCGCCGAGCCTTCATATAAGAGATAACACTATGGGTAGAATGACCGGGAGTCCCTCGCCACTCTAAACAGGGTAAACCCGGCAAGGCTAAGGTCACAGTCTTGGCATGATAGTCTAAGATAGCGTGGTAAGGTAACCAGTCCATCCCCAATATGACATCGAAATCAACCATGTCCAGAAGAAGCAAATCTACACGAGTCGCAAGACCCCCAATCACAACTATACATGAACGATGGACTCAATATACCATAATAGAATCACCTACCGGTGTAGACACATAAACAGGAGCACTCAAAGAATCACTAGGCATGACCAGATACAGTGCAAAATAAGACGGCATATAGGAGTATGTAGATCCTAGATCAAATAAAACTGAAACATCTCTACTACAAACCAGAATAGTACTTGTGATAACTGCATCGTAAGCCTCAGCGTCGGGCCTGGCTGGAAGAGCATAACATCGAGGCTGGGCCCCACCACCCTGAACTACATCTCTGGGACGGCCTACTACAGGCTGGCCTCCACCTCTAGCGGCTTGAGCTCC
Source organism: Nicotiana attenuata (assembly GCF_001879085.1). Lineage (NCBI taxonomy): Eukaryota > Viridiplantae > Streptophyta > Magnoliopsida > Solanales > Solanaceae > Nicotiana > Nicotiana attenuata. The sequence continues at coordinate 48,210 of NW_017675409.1, forward strand.
ACCTCTAATACTCTACCTCCACCTCTAGCACCTCTAGCTGGCTGGGCGGGCTGTGGAACACCTGGTGCCTGAACCATAGCACGGGAACCCTGTTGCTGCGACTGAGAGCTGCTCGAAGCTCGAGGAAAATATCTAGCAATGTGCCTCGTATCACCACAAGTAAAACAAGCCCTCGGCTGCTGGGGCTGACAACCCTGAAAACTCTAAAGCGGCGGAGCACTAATAGGAGCTGGTGGTGCACTGTAAAATTGCTGATCAAAATACTACATATGGGAACCATGACCACCTGAAGCACCATGAGAAACCTGAAGTGCTGACTGAAAAGGCCTAGCATACGAATCCCTACCTCCAGACGAGGTACCACTGAATCGGCCTGAATGACGAGGCCTCTTGTCAGACCCCTGACCACCTCCCTGCGATAGAACCATCTCAACTCTCCTGGCCATATTGGCCACCTCCTGAAAAGAAATCTCACTCCCCGCCTCTTTGGCCATCTGAAGTCGAATAGGCTGGATAAGTCCCTCAATGAACCTCCTCACCCCCTCTCTCTCTCAGTGGGAAGAATGATAAGAGCATGACGGGTCAAGTCAATGAATTTGGTCTCGTACTGAGTAACAGTCATAGATCTCTCTCTGAGTGATAGGGAAAAACTTCTCCAGAAATAGCTGAGTAAACTGCTCCCAAGTCAAAGCCAGTGATCCGACTGGTCTAGCCAAACAATAATCTCTCCACCAAGTCTTGGCAAATCCAGACAAATGGAAAGTAGCAAAGTCGACCCCATTGGTCTCCACCATCCCCATGTTCCTGAGAACCTCATGACAGCTGTCTAGATAATCCTGGGGATCCTCAGAAGATGCACTGCTGAAAGTAGTAGTGAAGAGCTTGGTGAACCGGTCCAATCTCCACAAAGCATCGGCAGACATAGCTGCCCCATCAACGGTCTGAGCTACCACACCCGGCTGAACTGCTCCAACTGGCTGAACTGCTGGAGTCTGAAACTGGAGAGCCACCTGCTCCGGAGTGCGAGTAGAAGGATTCTGGGCTCCTCCTCCATCCTGAGAGACGGTTGGTGCTACAGGAAGCAAGCTTGCCTGGGTAACGCTCTCCATGAGGCCCACTAGACGGACCAGAGCATCCTGAAGTACTGGGGTAGCAATGAACCCTCTGGGACCTAAGCTGGGCCCACCGGAGCTATCTAGGCCGGAACCTCCTCGTCAAACTCAACATGAGGCTCCGCCACCGGTGCCGCTGCTCCGGTCTTAGCTCTACCCCTACCTCGGCCACTAGCATGGCCCTAGCCTCGCCCTCTGCCCCTCGTGGGAGTTGCTGCTGGGGGCTCGGGCTGCTGATCAGTGGATGAGGAAGCGCGTGTTCTCGGCATCTGCGAAAGAACAGAGTAGAAATTCAATTAGCATTGAGAAACCAAACCGCACGACAGGAAAGAATAGATGAAGTTTTTCCTAACTCTGTAGCCTTTGGGGGATAAATACAGACGTCTCCGTACCGATCCCTCAGACTCTACTAAGCTTGTCTGTGAACTGCGAGACCCATATAACCTAGAGCTCTGATACCAAATTGTCACGACCCGGATTTTCTGCCCTCGGGAGTCGTGATGGCGCCTACTAATGTGAGCTAGGCAAGCCTACTGTGTGAATGATCTACCTTTTTCCCATTTTAATCCTTTAACAGTTATGAATCAATAACATAAAGACAGCAGAATTCATAACAAGCGGAAGAAAACAATAAAACTATTTGAGTGTATCCAATACAACTATTTGAACAACGACTACCCAAAACTGGTGTCACAGCTACACAGACGGTCTAAGATTACTACAGACAAAGTCTGAAAGATAAGATATAATCTGTCTCTGAAGTAAATGAAAATAGGATATAAAGATAGAGGAGAACGTCGGGGCCTATGGACGCCTGCAAGACTACCTCGGGATCTCTAGACTGAAGGTAGCCACCCAAAGCTATGGTCCAAAAGGTGCCGCTTCGGGATCTGCACATAGTGCAAAGTGTAGTATCAGCACAACCGACCCTATGTGCTGGTAAGTGCCTAGCCTAACCTCGACGAAGTAGTGACGAGGCTAGGACCAGACTACCAAATAAACCTGTGCAGTTAAATCACATACAGCGCAAATAGAAGCAGATAATTACAACTAAAGCTGGGCGGGGGAAACATGTTGCGGGGAGTAGCAAGTAACAACAGAATAATAGTAGAGAAATGTAAGGACGCCATAAATCAAATACCGGCAGAAAATAAGGAGATAAGAAACAAGTACACATGTAATACCGTTGCAGGCGTGCAACCCGATCCCATTTCATATGATACCATTGCAGGCGTGCAACCCGCTCCCATTTCATATATTACCGTTGCAGGCGTGCATCCTGCTCCCATTTCATATATTACTGTTGCAGGCATGTAACCCGCTCCCATTTCATATATTACCGTTACAGGTGTGAAACCCGCTCCCATTTCATATATTACCTTTGCAGGCATGCAACCCGCTCCCATTTCATATATTATCGTTGGAGGCGTGCAACTCGCTCCCATTTCATATATTACCGTTGCAGGCGTGCAAACTGCTCCCATTTTATTTATCAACACCAATCATAAAAGAATCCCAGCAAGGAAACAATAGCAATGTAATAACATCCCAGCAAGGGAACAATAATATTACAATAACATCCCGGCAAGGGAACAATAATATCACAACAAAAATCCTGGCAAGGGAAAAATAATATGACAATAACATCCCGGCAAGGGAACAATAATGCCACAACAACATCCCGGTAAGGGAACAATAATAATAATCCTCATATGAAGCACAATAAACCACAACGGAGTCATAACAATCACAATACAAGACTAACGGGCATGCTTGACACCGACGTATAGATACTCGTCACCATGCCTATACATCATACTCCATTGTTAACACGTAGCAAATAAGACTCGACTCCTAATCCCTCAAGCTAAGGTTAGATCAAACACTTACCTCGATGCCACAAACACAAGTCAAGTCTCAACTATCGCTTTACCTCTTGATTCCACCGCCAATTCGCTCGTATCTAGCCACAAATTACTTAATTACATTAATAAATGCTAAATGAATCAATTCCAATGCATGAAAATAGATTTTCTAAAGTTTTTTCCAAAAAGTCAAAAATCGACCCCAGGCCCACATGGTCAAAACCCGAGGTTCGAACCATAACCAGATTACCCATTCCCCACGAACCCAAATATGTAATTTGTTTTGAAATCACACCTCAAATCGAGGTCCGAATCCCCAAAATGAAAAAACCTAGGTTCTACCCAAAACACCCAATTTTTCCCATGAAAATCATTGATTTTGAGTTGAAATCATGTGAAAGATGTTAATGATTGAAGGTTAAAATTGACTTACAATCGATTTGGAAGAAGAGTTGCCTTTAGAAAATCGCCCAAGTGAGTTTATGTTTTGAAAGCTTTGAAAAATGAAAGATTTTCGGCTAAGTTATGAATTTGCAGGTTGCAGATATCGCAATTGCAATGATACGTTCACAAATGCTAACTCGCAAATGCGACAAATGCTTCGCAATTGCGAAGTATGCCTAACTCTGCCTTCTTCACAAATGGGAACTATTGTTCGTAAATGCGAGACCTGCTAAGGTCGCAATTGCGACATAAGCTTCGCAATTGCGAAGGTTGCCTTCCCAGCCCAGTATTCGCAAATGCGAGGGGTTTATCGCAATTGCGAGCCAGGCTTCGCAATTGCGAAGCCTGCAGGTCTGGAAAATATCAGCAGTTTTTCTAAGTCAAATTTCACTCTGCGGCCTATCCAAAACTCACCCGAGCCCTCGGGGCTCCGAACAAAACATGCACACCAACCTAAAAATATCATACGAACTTGCTCGTGCATTCAAATCACCATAATAACATCAACAACTATGAATTTAGCATCAAAATTATGAAATCACCTAAGAACTTCAAAATTTCCAATTTTCTCAAATAAGGTCCGATTCACGTCATTTCTAGTCCGTTTCTCACCAAATTTTACAGACTCGACTTAAACCACATATAAGACCTGTACCGGGCTCCGGAACCAGAATACGGGCCCGATATCCTCAAATTTTAAACACATTTCATTTTAAAAACTCATAAATATTCCAGAAAAGAATTTTCTTTAAAAATTCATTTCTCGGATTTGGGAACTCGGAATTCGATTCCGACCATAGGCCCAAGTACCATATTTTCCTACGACCCTCCGGGACCGTCAAATCGCGGGTTTGGGTCCGTTTATCCAAAATATTGACCGAAGACAACTTAAATTCATTTTAAAGTCAAAATTCATTATTTTTCACATATTTTCACATAATGGCTTTCCGACTACGTACCCGGACTGTGCACGCAAATCGAGGTGATGTTGAAAGAGGTTTTTAAGGCCTTGGAACGCAGCATTTATTTCTAAAACAAGTGATAACCTTTTGGGTCATCACACTTTTTTTGGGCAAAATTATATTTTTTCAAAGTTGAGGTATTTGGCCAAGCTTTTAGAAGGAAAAAAGTATTTTTGGGTAAAAGCAAAAGCAATTTAAGAGAAGCAGAAAAAGTAGCTATTCTTCAAATATATTTTTTTTGATAAAGCACTTTTGAGAAAAATATACCTTAAAGTAATTTTTAAAAGTTTGACCAAACACTAATTACTGGTCAAAAATATTTTTCAAATGAATTAATCAAACATAAACTGATTACACAAAAAATACTTTTTGAAAGTATTTTTGAGAAAGCGTTTTTCAAAATAAGTGACTTTAGAAGTCTAGCCAAATAGGCTATTAGTTATTGATCGATAAATTTGATTTTGGTTCTTGTATAGTTGTATTATATGACCCAACAGGCCAACACATTTAACCTATGATTCATTAAAATATGTGTTTTTGGTCTCTTCATATAGAAAGTTAGTTATATTTGAATTAATTTAAGAACTCTACCACCTTTAAATATAGAGTAATAATATGCCTTTTATATTAATTTTAGACACCCTGTATATAAATTTGATGTGAAATATCATATTCTATGGAAGATATTTCGAAGATATTTGCTGTCCCCACGATAACCCCTTAATTTCCGTAACAAAGTGCATGTCTTGCTTTTGCGGCTGCAGCTTACCATTTTATTCACGTCTCTCTTTTAATGCACAGATACCCAATATAAAGACAAAAACTAGGTCTAATATTTTCCTTTTTCTTCACAAATCCGTGGAACTAGAAATGCATCAAGGTTTGAATAAGATCCTGAAAAGAATAAGTTAATTATAAGTTTGTTGCCATATAACTAATTCTAGAAACACTATCAATCAATTATTTCTCAATCCTAATCCAGTTGAGATCATGAAAACAGTATATATTCTCTAAAAAAGAGGAACAAGAAAAAGGAAACATTTCCATCTTATATTCTGATGCAGATTCAGAATTTGAAGTTTTTGGATTAAGTCAATATACAAATAATGAAGTTCATAATTGTATATTTATATATTTAATAAATATCTTAATACATATATAAGGTTGGGCAAAAGCTGTTGAATTAATGTAAGTTCGTAACGTGTAACTTAGGTACGTCCCTGCTTATATTTATGAAGAAAATTTGGTGAGCATAGGCATTATTTGCAAATATTTAATCAAGTATAACGGAGAATAACTTAAAATACTTTTTATCCCTTTCACATATGTCACGGGCAGTATCAGTTCTCTTGTCTCTTTGTAGGTAGCAACACCAACCAAGATTTGCCTGCTCCCCAGTCGATGTTGGTATGTTATATGCATGTTGGTATTATTTTATATGTTCTCGTAATTACACTACGTCCCTTGAAATTGTATATTTAGTTAGGAAAATTAATACTGAAGTAGATAAGTAGTTTCATGAAGAAAATCTTAGACTGTTTCTTGCAATTAATTATTAGCCTAATTAAAAAACAAATATACTCATTTCGAGTTGAAATAAATTTCATTCGCCTTCTTTTACTTTCTTTTTCCATCCTTTTTTTAGGGGAGGAAGAATAGAACCTACGGGTTCGGCCGAACACAGAGCTTTCGTCCAAACTATGTATTTATCTTAAGAAATTTATTGAACATTTAAAAAATTATTAATTTAGAATCCGGTAACTTAAAAAATTTACAATCCCGAACCCATAAATATCAAATCTGACTCCGGCTCTATTTCTTTTGGACTCCAATTAATACAAAAGTCAAATGGGTGAGTTTGGTCTAAATTGAACAGGCCAAAAATGTTAACGTAAAAATACAAGTTTATTGTCAAATCTCTCTTTTATTTTGTAGACTATCGTGAAGTTTATTTTAAGATATTTTTTATTTGAAATCATGCTTTTTGGATAATGATCACTCAACTTGCCCAAAATGTGTTAAGAGATCAGTACGAGCAGATCAAATTAAGGTTGTGTAGTAGGTCACAATAACTCGACACTTTCGACTCAATATTATTTATCAAACAATTTGTTCTTATAATTGGGTAAATTTTTCTGTCTACATATCCATCTATTCTCATTTAATTTCTCCCTAGATAAACCTTATTCTTATTTTGATATTTTAGTTTTAGCTAGAAAACTGAGTAACTAACTGAATCACTATATATCATTGATTCAACCCTTCAAACCTTTGATGAGTTGAATCAAATGGATGTAGACTTAGACTATAATTGACTCCTCCATGTTCAAGTCTCCAATCAAATTAATCCTCTAGCAATGAAAATAAAAATGCACTCTAAGGGGTCTGATATGAGGTATATATAAGCAGGTACAAGGGTATTATAAAAATTTAATACCACCTTAATACTTTGTTTGGTTAGCAAACCAGGTATAAGTTATCCCAGTGTTAATTTTAACACCGGGATAACTTATACCTTATAGAAGGTGGGGTAATTAGCACCGGTATAACTTATACCTTCTTCTTAGAAATTGTGCAATTATCATTCTTAATACAACACACCAAACAATGAATAAACAACAATCCCAGCATAACTAATCCCAGCATAACTTATCCCAATATAACTTATACCGGCATAACTTATGCCGATATAAATCGTATTCCAACCATATGACCCCTTAAAAGTAATCTGTGGAAGATAATTCAAAGTGATAAGTGGCTCTACGATCACCACCTTTTCACCTTAATTTCCTCAAGAAAAGCGATAGTTGTATGTATTCGTACTCACTGGTTCAACTAATTCAAATAGGTACATCATAATAATCTTTAAAGTGGGGCGTGCTCCGTATTAAAAAAAAATTCATTAGTAGTTCCACCAGAGATAAATGGTCAAGTGAGGAGGAGTACATTCATCACACCATATTCGTTAATACGCCTGCAGCTTTAGTTCATTAATTACCATTTCGTTCACGTCTCTTCGACTTTTATATCAATCCTTTTTATTTTGGAACAATTTTTATTTATTTATTTTTTGTTGAAAAAATGCATGTAAAGCGCGTAATTAAGTTGTCAGTTTCATGGCTATAAATAATTGAGAGACTATTCCTAAGATAAAAGCAAATTTGCTGGTATATGCATTGATACAGATATTCAACGGTTGAATTATCTAATATAATCTTTAAGAAAAGTTTAATAATTTATAGCACAAAATTTCTTTTGATCTAAGCACACAAATTAATCCGATCCCTTTCATACACATCACTCACAGTATCAATTGTTCTTGTTGCTTTATAGGTGGCAACACCGACCGCGATTTGCTTGCTACCTAGGGTGATGAGATCATGTGCATGTATTTATTACGCCTAATATTTATTTTTAGTTTTCCATCCGGTATCTGTTGTTTGCCTTGGGATCGCTAATTAACAAATGTTATTTCGTACCCGAAGCTCGAAGTAAAAATATTAAATTGAGTATGAATGATTACTTACTACTCCGAAACAACCCATGTTTGATGCATGTGCATTTTGTTTTTTGTGTTCTATTACGTACTTAATTATGTAATGAGATTGGTTATATTAAGAATGTCCTAGATTTATCATTTCGATATCAGTTATACCTTTGAGTTTTCTTCTAATATTGTTCACTTATAATCAAAAATGTATTTTCTGTACGAGTTAGTATTATGACAATTTTTTTATGACAAGCTGAAAGTAAATTTTGTAGAAAAGAGAATTTGTAAGACAGTTTATGGATATATTATGGACTAAACGTCTAACTCAGCGAAAGCTAATTTCATATGTCATGTGAATTAATTGATTTTAGTGAGACTTGATTGCCCTAAAAAGAACGTACCCACAAAATATCATCAAATATTGTCAACAAATATACTGAATAAGAAGTTAAACGACTGATCACAATTAAAAAATATAACCATATACTCCATAAAACTAGGTCAGAGAATCAAAGAGCGAGCAATATCATTCTTTATTTTCTACTCATCTACCTATATTATTGCATGCATGGTTGATCACGCCCAATTTTAGTTCTAAAAAGGATAAGCGGCCGTTGTAAATATAATCCGGTCTAAAAGTCCGGAGTCGAATCCCACAGAGAACTAAGGCTTAGCTATATTTGTTTAATATCACTAAAAAGACAAGTTTGAACAATTTTATAAATTATAAAGATTGGGATTTATATTTCTAACTAACTAACTAGCAAACACTACAAAGCGGTAAAATTATCAACTAACGAGACAAAGGGTTGGAGACTAAATTAAGGAGGTCTAGAGTTATGATTTCTCCAATTATCGGAATCCTTCTAGCTATGTTCCCTACAATTTTGCCAATGTATTCTCTACTGATCGTGAGCACTTTAGATGTCGTAATTCTCTCTCGAGCAACTACAACAATTTAGTAGACATATTCTCTCGAACTACGCTAGTTGGCTTTATCTAACCGCTCATTATGACCACGTCAAGGCTTTGTTATTTCTAAACCTGCCTTTAGACCCACTGTATTGATTTCTCACATACGTTAGGAGTGATGTTGTTCAACAACTACTTAAATATGTACTCTCTCTCGAGCACTACACACTACATAGGCATAGTCAATTGATGGCCATTCAATCAACAACAACAAACACGTAGTTGAACAAGTAGAGAAATCCAACGGCTCAATTATATAAAAACATAACAAGAATTCATCCTACAAAAGGTTCCATCAAAACCCTAGATAACAAATTAGCTATTCATAATAGTATGTAAAACTACAATACTAAAAGTCATAACCAACAATGAAAAACTAGGAAGAGGAAGGAAAAACTCCTAGAAGAATTCTCCGCCTTGCTCCTATTGTGTCTCTGCCTCCTTAGGTCGAATCTGTGTCAAAAATTGGTCTCCTCTACCTCTTTAGGTCTAAAAATAGGCTTCCCCCCTTGACTTGGGCGGGTTTGTTAAGTTTATATAGGGTTAGGATAAGTTTTCCACGTTTTACACTTTAGCCCTCAGTGTTCTTGGCCTTCTCCAGATCAAACGCGGTCTCAGGACAACAGCGGCACGACCGCGGTGATTTATGCCCATTCTGTTTTCCGCTTTTCTTTCACCGCGTTCCAGCCGCAGCCCGACCGCGGTCGCAGTGGAACGTTGCCCAGTTTTTCTTCACCTTTTCTTGCTCGCTTTCATCCGGGCTCTTCTCGATTGGCCTTGTATCTACATCTTTGACTCCAAAACACTCTATATCCTCCTCCTAACTCGGAGCAACTCACGCAAAGCATAAAAACCTCAATTAGAGCATTTTGTTATCATTTAGGGCTTAAAACATCAATAAAGTATGGTTAATTTAGAGTATAAATAGCATCTACATCGCATAATATATGCTACTATCAACATCCCACACTTAAACCATTGCTCGTTCTCGGGCAATCAAACTACACTTTTTTTTGTAGACACGACATTTTTAAACAATTCTCCTAACTCATCACACTAAGAGTATTTAAAATAGACTAAGCACAAAAGCATAATATCTTCACTTCAAGATTTGACTCACAAGTACCATGCATTATTCACAACTCATCCACTTACTCTAACATAGAGGTCACTGATATTACTTTTCCTTCATGAATCAAGTTCCCTCACACAACAAAAGAGAGTAGTTCCACACAATAAAATTTAAGAACACTTAGGAACTCAAGATAGAAAGAATTCACTCACTCTCAGAAATAACATTCATATGCCACAAAAGATGCACCATAAGCTTGTCCGTAGTGTTCTACTCCACTAATCGAGCTCATTCAATCTAGGATCGATTAGGACTTTATTTGGTTGTAATGTAGGCTATGGGACGGGTAGGATACATTTAGATATAAGAGTGACTACACCTCCCTAAGCACTTTAATACATATACTTTAACATTCAAACCCCATACTTATGTCAAACCAAACTCCACCTTCACATCAATGTATATTACCCCATACTTCTTTAAGCACACTTACATCAAAACACCACTTATCAAGGAATATTTTTTTTCACAACAATCCAACTATTTTTTTTTCAATTCAAGTGGCTCTTACTTTTTCAAAACAGTGCACCTTTCTCCTTATTTAATTAGTTCCACTCCAAAGCCAAACCAACCACCACACACTTTAACCTTTACAAAGTTCATAAACAATTCAAGTGCTCATGAGAGGTTACAATGGTTCAAATAGATGGTTAATTCAAACAAATAGTTAAGGCTTGTAATATGGTTGCCAAAGAAACATGATTACAGGCTCAAAGGGGTTAACTACGATACATAACAATTAGACAGGTAAATATACATATCTGGCTCAACAAAGAAATGCCTATATCACTTCCAAGACAGAATAAAACTACTATTTCGCTTTGCAAAACACACAGGGCAAGTTCTAGACATCAAATGCAATGCACTGAATAACGCAAAACCTTACACACACATGACACATAACTCACTCAGGATTGGATTCATAGACACTCTAGTCAAAGCAGTTAAACAAAGTTAAGGTCATACAATTTAAGGTACTTATACAAGAGTCAAAAACTGAGCCTAAGCGTCACAACCAAGGTACTCACTATTCTCAAGGCATAACAAATTCAAGAGATATTGCTTCAATTCAAAACACAACACAATGACTCCTATTCCTCAAAAAAAAACTAACTACACTCGGTTCAAATAAAACCCTTGAAAAAGAACCGCACAAAGAAAAACCAAGGGGGAATTGCTACACTACCTAACAAAAGAAAATCTTTTTATTTTATTTTTTCTTTTGACTTAAATCCCTCAAGAAAATTGTCTAATAGATCCATCGTCAGGAAAGTCCAATCTTTTCTAGTTTAAAAAAAAATTATTCAATTAAACGAACACAACTAAAATAGCATAGAAAGTCACCCAAACAATCTCCTCACCCCACACTTAAAATTGTGCATTATCCCCAATGCACACCATAACTAATAAAAGGGTAAAAGAGACTCCCTGGTAGGCCAAAGGCCGAAGCACTAACGGCTCATGGGGCACTTAGACTTCTCCCAAGCTTGGTCCTTCGTGCGGGTACCTCACACTTAGTTCCAACCATTTGGTTTGCTGTTGCATCCTTCCAATACCTTTGCTTTCCATCTCCTAGAAAATTAAAAATTGACACTACAAAAATAATACAATTAAAAAAATAAAAAATAAATAAAATAAAGCAATAAAGCTGGGTTGCCTCCCAACAAGCGCTTGATTTAACGTAAATCACTTTTAGCCTCCGCCTCGAGCTTTTGAATTAAACCCCCAATTTGGCATCAAGTTTTCGGCTATGCTCCATGGGTGGAGGAACAAATCTTATTGGCACAAGCAACCATTGTACTATTCTACACATCTTGGCTTTTAGATGAGGTATGTAATCCTGTCTTTTTGGCAAGAAAAATTCCAGAATGTAGGCACCTTGTTCCTCATTCCTTGACTTCTCAATCGGCTCGGATGAATCTCTTTCCATATCGTCATCCAAGCACAACATAGAAAAATATTTAGAGTGAGGACCAATGCGCTCACACACATGAACTTCAGGACTTTCAGCATCCTCAACATCAATGATACTAGAGTCAACAAAATTTGTATCCTCAATGTCCTTGGCTGACTCTAGTCTCACTTCTTCAACATTGATATCCTCAAATTGTAGTTGGCTAGGTTGTTGATGTTCTACTCTGACCTCCCCAATTAACACCTCAAATTCATGCTCTTCTTGGCTACTATCGTTAATATTGGCTTGTTGAGCATTAAAAGCTCCAACCACTTGACTCAATTGAGCCTCCAACTTGCGAATAGTTGCCTCTTGCCTTTCTATCTGCAATTGTTTTTCATTATTTTGTTTCAGAAGACACTTTAACATATCCTTGATCTCCTTCAGGTCTGCATCCCCAGGTTCTTTGTTCCTATTAACTTCACAAGAAAATGTAGAACCATCATAGTAAGGGGTTGGGGGAAGATAAAAAATATAAGCACAACCATTAAAGTGACCATCTTTACCACCATACACATCACACACATTCCACAAATAAGATTGAGTTGGTGCACATAACCCGCTCTCGGGAATATTTTGATAATTTTGATACGGGTGGTTTCCTTCACAATATTTATGAGGATCAATAGTAGAATTATCTACACCTAAATTCCCATAATTCTAAGATGTCATGTTTCTCAAATCAACAGTTATAAAAAAAAAGTTCAAACTTGAACCCTAGCAATATATACAGCTACAACTACACGGTTAGTTCCCCGGCAACGGCGCCAAAATTTGATCACGCCCAATTCTAGTCCTAAAAAGGGTAAGCGGTCACTGCAAATATAATCCGGTCTAAAAGTTCGGAGTCAAATCTCACAGAGAACTAAGGCTTAGCTATATCTGTTTAATATCACTAAAAAGACAAGTTTGAACAATTTTCTAAATTATAAAGATTGAGATTTATATTTCTAACTAATTAACTAGCAAATACTACAAAGCAGTAAAATTATCAACTAACGAGACAAAGGGTTGGAGACTAAATTAAGGAGGTGTAGAGTTATGATTTCCCCAATTATCAGAATCCTTCTAGCTATGTTCCCTACAATTTTGCCAATGTATTCTCTACTGATCGTGAGCACTTTAGATGTTGTAATTCTCTCTCGAGCAACTACAACAATTTAGTAGACATATTCTCTCAATCTACGCTAGTTGGCTTTATCTAACCGCTCATTATGACCACGTCAAGGCTTTGTTATTTCTAAACCTGCCTTTAAACCCACTGTATTGATTTCTCACATACGTTAGGAGTGACGTTGTTCAACAACTACCTAAATATGTACTCTCTCTCGAGCACTACATACTAAATAGGCACAGTCAATTGATGGCCATTCAATCAATAACAACAAACACGTAGTTGAACAAGTAGAGAAATCCAACGACTCAATTATATAAAAACATAACAAGAATTTATCCTACAAAAGGTTCCATCAAAACCCTAGATAACAAATTAACTATTCATAATAGTATGTAAAACTACAATACTAAAAGTCATAACCAACAATGAAAAACTAGGAAGAGGAAGGAAAAACTCGTAGAAGAATTCTCCGCCTTGCTCCTATTGTGTCTCTGCCTCCTTAGGTCGAATCTGTGTCAAAAATTGGTCTCCTCTGCCTCTTTAGGTCTAAAAATAGGCTTCCCCCCTTGACTTGGGCGAGTTTGTTAAGTTTATATAGGGTGTGGATAAGTTTTCCACGTTTTACACTTTAGCCCTCAGAGTTCTTGGCCTTCTCCAGATCAACCGCGGTCGCGGGACAACCGCGGCACGATTGCGGTGATTTACGCCCATTCTATTTTCCGCTTTTCTTTCACCGCGTTCCAGCCGCGGCCCGACCGCGGTCGCGGTGGAACGTTGCCCAGTTTTTCTTCACTTTTTCTTGTTCGCTTTCATCCGGGCTCTTCTCGATTGGCCTTGTATCTACATCTTTGACTCAAAAACACTCTATATCCTCCTCCTAACTCGGAGCAACTCCTGCAAAGCATAAAAACCTCAATTAGAACATTTTGTTATCATTTAGGACTTAAAACATCAATAAAGTATGATTAATTTAGAGCATAAATAGCATCTACATTGCAGCTACTATCTATGGTCATTAGATAATGAAGAGAACTGATGACAATTAATGTGCAGTTAACGAATGTCCTTGTTACACAATTCAACCTGCCATTGGTTGTTAGACTTAATATATGTCTCGTTACTTTTCATTATTTAGTCTTTAGTACTTGTGTATACATAATCACGCATTATTAATATTTATAATTGAAAAGTCTATGACGTGTAAAGTTAAGACTGACGCATCATATAGTAATGTTTTCTTGGGAAGAATCTGCTGGAAAAATCTTCCACAACAATGGAGAAGATTCATATCGAAGATATTTCCAAAAGTTAGTCAAATCAAGGCCGCCAACAAACATAATAGTGTTATAAATATATATTATATTATGGATGTTCATTTAGTACTCCGTCATAAATAAGCTTCCTGAAAAAGCTTATTATTTCGGTACTCCGTTATGGATAAAGATTACGCCTGCCAGAAGATTATCTATATCTGGTACAGAAGCAGCTTACAAGCAACTTACAAGTAGCTTACACAACAGCTTATAGTAGCAGCTTACACAGCAGCTTGTAGTAGCTTACACAACACCTTGTAGTAGCAGCTTACACATCAGCTTGTAGTAGCTTACACAACAGCTTACAGTAGCAGCTTACACAGCAGCTTGCAGTAGCAGCTTACGCAGCAGCTTGCAGTAGCAGCTTACACAACAACTTCCTTTCTTCTATAAATAGAAGAGATTTCAGTTCATTATGTACATGAATTTGAAGTTGAATAATAAATCTCTCTCCCTCTCTCTACTTGTCTTTGATTTCTTTACTTTAAAGTCTTTATTTTATAACACGTTATCAGCATGAGACTCTGCCATTTTGAACACTTACTTCGAATTTAATTTCTATTTCAGTGTTCATCTCTGATGTAAGGCGATGCTCTTACGTCTGTGGTTAGATCTTGTTCATTCCAAGCATCATAAGTCTAAATATATCCTTGAGGTGGTGAGTTTTTCTTCTTGGCCGTAGTGATGTAGATATTGTCACACCTCCTTTTTCGCACTACACCCCAAGGGCGTAAAGGAGTTTTTCCAATTAAAGGACAATCGGAACGGGATTTATTATTAATATTCAGAGTCGCCACTTGGGAGTTTAATGGTGTCCCAAGTCACCGGTTGAATCCCGAACCGAGAAAATTATGACTCTGTTAACAGTCCGCGAATCAGAAATCCGAGTAAGAAATTCTGTTAACCCGGGAGAAGGTGTTAGGCATTCCCGGGTTCCGTGGTTCTAGCACGGTCGCTCAACTGTTGTATTTGATTTTATCTGATTTCAAAAACATGATCTAGCTTATACTTTTATCAGTCACCGCTTTTATTTCTATTTTTTAATAAGAATTGCAACGTCGTAAAAATGCGCCTCAAACCACGTCGCACCAGTGCACCCGTGATTGTTAACACATTTCGACTCCGTTGGGATTTGGATTTGGATCACATAAATGTGCACCCGAGTTTAGGAAGGTGATATTATTAAACGCCGGGCCTACAGCAGCTAGCGTATTATTAACTTTGTGGGAAGCCATGAAATTCGCTAAATGGCACGTCCTGAGGTCTAAATATTTTGATATAAGCAATTAATGAGGGCCCCGCGATTTGTGTGTTTTATTTGGCGAGGCTCGTCTCATCTATTGTTTATTTTAAAGGGCAAATCCTAAAGCAATCTATAATTTTCTATATCTATTCGTCTATGATAAAACCCTAACTATTTATTATTGGACCTAATAGTGACTTTATACCTTATTGCAGCCACTGGGCTCCAGGACAAGCCCAACAAAAGAAAAGTTAAATTTATGTGCACACCATAAACTGACCAAGCAGATCTGGGCCCAGGCCCAAACGTACACAAGCATCCAACTGAGCCTGGGCCGTTCGTTCATGCCCTGAGACTTATTCTTCTTGATAATAGGATACTGAGCCCAAACGGTTAAGCCAGGCCAGATTCCAATTCAGTTATATTGGATAATTACTGAAACTTATTCAAGTTGTTCAAATTGTATCCACTACTTGCTGCAAATAATTTTAGAAATGGAGACGGGCTGACTAGACTAAGGTGATTACTAATAATATGGAGGTATCGAACTCAAGATATTCAAGTCCTTATTCTATTCCAACTTCGACTTATCAGGCTAGTATGATACATTACTCTACTACACTTGTTCATGCAAACAGCTGCAATATGCAGTCCTATTGATACGAACTAAAAATCGAAACAGTCCAATCATATCAGCCTAATACTGCCCAGTTTTAACTACAGAAATTAA
>NW_017675409.1:65909-68058 GCF_001879085.1 Nicotiana attenuata
ATGGGGAATGGACGGACAGGATTGAGTGACGCCAAAACGGCGTCGTTTTGCCATGGGGGGGAACTGGACCGGATTGATGATTTGGGCTGGTCTGGGCAAAGACTTGGGGCATTGGGCTGGGATTAATTTGACAGTGGCCCAATCTTGGTGGCCTGATTTTTCTTTTATTTAAGCTCAAGTCAATTTCATTTTATTTCTTTTGATTTTTGTTCATTTATATATTTTTTGAAATTTGTTAAATGCAAAATTAAAAGTAAAAACCCCAAATTAACCCAAGATTACACTAATTCCTAATTCAAAAGTAAAATAAGACAAATTAAAAGTATAAATGCAAAAGAACAATTTTTGTTATTTTCTTCTTTACTAATTAATTCTAAAATGTGAAATTAGAACCTAAAACAAATGCGAATGTATTTTTATATTTTTCATATGAATTAAAATGCACAAATAAAAATGCAACAATTACCAAAGAACGCCACAAAATTCACAAGAATTTATAAAATAATAGAAAAATTATTTTGTTTGAAATTTTGGGAATTATTGCTTAGGGCAAAAATTACGTGCTCACAGCTGCCCCTCTTTGCCCGGAAACACGAAGAGTTTTCGCGCAAAGACCAGTGAGCAGAAATGAACGATTTTTGCCCGTTTGCATATTCCGTGTGAAGCATTTTTAAAAGAGTTGACCGCACCCTGCTTCAAAGGTTGCCTACATATCCTGGGCTAAACAAGAATCAGGTCAGTGTAGTTCGGGAAGGTTTGGTAGCTGGGACTACCAGGAGCTGTGATTTCGCTGCTGTTGTTGCTGCTACTGCTCGCTAACCCAATTGACCTCCTTATTATATCTGTAAAATACTAAGAAGCTAGCCCCTAAGCTATGAGTTACAAAGGGTCCTACTAGGTCTTCAAAACTTTGGCTCTTGTGGCTGCTATGAACTTGTATTCTTACCGTTGGTTTGGGGAAAAGGAAAATCCTTGTTGTTTCCTTGCATGTCATGATCGCGAAAGAAGTTTTTCGCATTCGTTATCCGAGTGATGCTTTGACTGGATGAAATTTGAAAATAATATGCCTCATTCCCAGGCGGGCTCCTGATTTGCTAAAAAACTTCAAAGTATCTCCTTGTTCTCCAGGTGGGCGCCTGATTGCTTAAACACATTGAATCTAGTATTCCCTTGTTCTCCAGGGTGGTCGCCTGACTGCTGAATTTTGAAAAGTATTCGCCTTGTTCTTCCCAGGTGGGGCGCCTGACTGCTTGAAACTTGAAAAAGTATTCCCTTGTTTTCCAGGTTGGCGCCTGTTGTAAAACTTGAAAAGTATTCCCTTGTTTTTCCAGGGTGGGACGCCTTGATGCTGAAACTTTGAAAAAGTATTCCTTGTTTCTAAGGTGGGGGCGCTTGATTTCAACAAAATAAACACAAAAGAGAATTTCTGCCCCAGTTTGGTAACCGGGTAATTATGCATGTTTATCAAAATAAAACAGTCAAGAAAGTCTAAAATTGAGATTATACTTCCCTTGTTCTCCGCAGGTGGGCGCCTGATTTGGCTAAAACTTGAAACGTATTCCCTTGGTTCTCTCCAGTGGCGCCTGACTGCTGAACTTGAAAAGTAATTCCCTTTGTTCTCCGGTTGGGCGCCTGATTTCCTAAAAACTGAAAAGTATTCCCTTGTTCTCCAGGTTGGGCGCTGATTTGCTAAAACTGAAAAGTATTCCTTGTTCTCCAGTGGGCGCCCTGAATTGCTAAAACTTTGAAAAGTATTCCCTGTTTTCCAGGTGTGGCGCCTTGATTGCTGAACTTATGAACAAAGGTATTCCCTTGTTCTCCAGCGGGGCGCCTTGAATTGCTAAAACTCGAAAAGTATTCCCTTGTTCTACACAGGTGGGCGCTCTTGATTGCCAATTGCTTGAAATGTATTCCCTTGTTCTCACTAGGTGGGCGCCTGATTTTCAACAAAATAAACACACAAAAGAGAATTTTCTGGCCCCAGTTTGGTCAACCGGGTTAGCAGCACTGTGATCAAAAATTAAAAAGTTAAAAGCTAAAATTGGATTGTACTTTCCTTGTTCTCCAGGTGGGGCGGCCTGATTGCTTTAAAACTTGAAACGTATTCCTTGTTCTCCACGGTGGGCGCCTGATTGCTAAAACTGAAAAG
>NW_017675410.1:0-59808 GCF_001879085.1 Nicotiana attenuata
CCTTAGTAAAAAACTTGAGAAAGCAACATACAATGAGTCAACTTCCCAGAGTGACCCACGTCATCCAACTCTAAAAATTTCCCAAACACACCATTCTTTAACTGTTCCTTTTGAGTTCCACACAAAAACTCTGAAATTGTTTTCTTAAATTTTCGATCGCCTTTCCAATAACAATCAGCAGCAAACCACTTCTTAAGATCATAACATCGATCTCCCTCCTAAAATCAAAATATAACACAGATAAGCAACATTTCATGTAATTTTTAAGATAAAAACTTCAACATTTTAGAAATACGTACCTTCAATATATAACTTGATGATTCCATTTCTATAAAATCATCAAAAAAAACATATTACAAATCAGATAATAAACACAATCAGAATCCCAGTATATATATCAGAAATAAATTATCAAAATAACTCATTCACTAAAATGAACAGAAGAACAGTCTATAGATTGCAGTCTTCCAGCATAATATACTGGATCAGACTAAAATACAAGATATGAAAATCGAAAAACAGCATAATAATCATGCGGTATAATATACTGGAGAAAAAAGCTTACACACAGGAGAAACCCTGTAAAATATACTGGACTTAAAAAATACTTGTCTATATTATAATATTCATTCAGTATAACATACTGGAAGCCAAACATTCATATGATAGATTTCNATGATCACTTGATTCCTGGGAGCATTGGCTCGAATTGTGATACGAATATTGAAAGTATACGAAATGACTTGATTCTTTGGAGCGTTGGCTCAAAATAGTAAAGCGAATTAAAAGATAAGGAAAGTAAGAAAAAGAAAGCGTTGTTGATTATTCCCTTGTCGGGACGTTTGGTTGAACTTGTTGGATTATTTCCCTTGCCGGGATGGTTGTCAAATATTTGCTTATTTTGTGCCCCTTAATTGTGACTGTTGTTTGGGAAGTCAGACTATTAAATGATATTGAGGATCGGGCTGTGCGCCGCAACAATGATGTTGAGGATCGGGTTGCGCGCCGCAACAATAATATATGAGGATCGGGTTGCGCGCCGCAACAATGATATATGATAAATGATATGGGTCGGGTTGCACGTCGCAACAGTGGTATTGTGGAGCGGGTTGCACGCCGCAACAATAGTAATTATGGACCGGGTTGCACGCCGCAACAGTTATTGGTGCCATGTGTTTATATTGAGTATTGATTCCTTGTTCATTGTGAACCTAAACTGCTTTAGTTTGTTACTCTGGATTACTGTTAATATTGTATCTCCCCATAGCATGTTTCCCCTCCCCTATTGTTAATTGCTTTGTATTCGATTCCATGGTATATTTATAACTGCACAGATTTATGTGGTGTCCGGTCTAGCCTCGTCAATACTTCGCCGGGGTTAGGCTAGACACTTACCAGCACATGGGGTCGGTTGTGCTGATGCTACACTTCTGTGCATTTTTGCACAGGTCCAGGTTTTGAGGAGCAGCAGCAGCAGTAGTACGGCAGGCTTTTATTATCACGAGACTGAGGTAGCCTTGCAGGCGTCCGCAGGCCCGACGTCTCTTTTTTATGTTTTCCTTTTTGATTGTTGCCTCATTGTTTTCGAGACAGACAACTGTTATATTTCTTTCAGACCTTTGTATTTAGTTTATTCTTAGTGGTTCATGAGTAATGTGACACCAAATCTTGGGTAGAGGTTGTTTTTTACTATTCCGCGTTTTAAATTCATCATTTTAAGACAGACTTCCGCTATTGTTCTTATTAGACTTTATGTTCTATATTGATGTTATAAACTGTTAAAGATAATTGCTAGTGATGGAAAGGTAATTAAGTTGGCTTGCCTAGCTACCACGAGTAGGCGCCATCACGACTCTGATGGTGGGAAATCCGGGTCGTGACAACTATATGCTAGACCAAACTCAACTTGTCCAGTATAATATACTGGAGAAAAAAATTACACACAGGTGTTGTCCTGTATATTATACTGGATTGAAACAAAACTCAACTATATGCTAGCCCAAACTCAACTCCTCCAGTATAATATAATGGAAAAAAAGATTACACACAGGTGATGTCCTGTATATTATACTGGATTGAAACAACTCAACTATATGCTATCCCAAACTCAACTCCTCCAGTATAATATAATGGAAAAAAAGATTACACACAGGTGATGTCCTGTATATTAAAACTCAATTATATGCTAGACCAAACTCAACTCCTCCAGTATAATATAATGGAAAAAAAAGATTACAAACAGGTGATATCCTGTATATTATACTGGATTGAAACAAAACTCAACTATATGCTAGACCAAACTCAACTCGTCCAGTATAATATACTGGAGAAAAAAATTACACACAGGTGATGTCCTGTATATTATACTGGATTGAAACAAAACTCAACTATATGCTAGACCAAACTCAACTCGTCCAGTATAATATACTGGAGAAAAAGATTACACACATGTGATGTCCCGTATATTATACTGGATTGAAACAAAACTCAACTATATGCTAGACCAAACTCAACTTGTCCAGTATAATATACTGGAGAAAAAAATTACACACAGGTGGTGTCCTGTATATTATACTGGATTGAAACAAAACTCAACTATATGCTATCCCAAACTCAACACCTCCAGTATAATATAATGGAAAAAAAGATTACAAACAGGTGATATCCTGTATATTATACTGGATTGAAACAAAACTCAACTATATGCTATCCCAAACTCAACTCCTCCAGTATAATATACTGGAGAAAAAGATTACACACATGTGATGTCCCGTATATTATACTGGATTGAAACAAAACTCAACTATATGCTAGACCAAACTCAACTCCTCCAGTATAATATAATGGAAAAAAAATTACACACAGGTGATATCCTATATATTATACTGGATTGAAACAAAACAAAATAATATATGCTAGAACAAAGTGATAAAATTATCACAAACAAAACAAAATAATGAACACAAAAAATAATTATTTAAACCCTAACGGTATGGTAAATCAAACTTAAACATAACGAAACAACAATAAGAACGTGAATCAAGCACATTATTGTAAAAACAAAACTCACCCAGAGAATTTTGAAGAAAATTAGAGCTAAAACGATCAAGGATTTGAAAAAAAGTGCTCTGACGAAAGCCGCACGCGCTGCTGTGCAAACAAAGAGTAAAAAGTTACTAAAGAGTATGTTAAAGCGTGCAAGGGCAATAATGTCATTTTACATTCTATTTTAAGTTACAATGGCTAGAAATCAATGACATCACGGACGGTGGCTATTTTCCGATAGCCACCCGTAAAAGTGGCTATGCCACGCTATTTTGACGAAATTTTACCATGTGAAAATGACCCGAGTTTTCTTTTGTGTTAAAATGGGTATATATGTGAAAATGACCCGACTTTTCTTTTGTGTTTCCTGGCCTAAGGCCCTTCAAAAACTTTGGGATATTGAAATTATTCTCAAATTGGTGCAAAAGAATATTCTATGATGATCTAAACTCAATTTCCGCAACCCCGAAACAGCCTTGTTTTATACAATTCTTAAGCACCGCACCCACTTCTCAAAGAAGGAAGGAGCAGAAGAATCCCAGGACTCGACTTGAGAGGATCCTTCGTCGTTGCTTCCACTTTCTCTCTATACCCAAATCCATAATAAAGCTACAAATCTTAAATCAATTTAGATAGAGGGAAAATGGATAAGGTGACGGGTACAACAGTAGGTACGTCTGCAACAACGACAACGGGGTCTTCTGGGTCATCTTCAATTTTCACTAACTATCCCCTTATGTCTGCTCTCATTGCTTTCGCTCTCGCCCAATCCATTAAGCTCTTCACTTCATGGTACCCCGCCCCTTTCTTATTATTGATTGATCCCTAATGTCTGTTTTATTGTATTCAAGATATCTTGTGGATTTAAATTCAACAACGATGTTGGTTTGGCAAGATGTTTGATACCATTTGGTCTCTAAACTTGGGCATTGTTAACTCTGATTCAGATCGTTAGTTTAGTAGTATATTAAATGCTTTAGGACCTTATCCTGCATCCTGATGCGGATCTTGCCATGCACACATGGTTCAATCCAACCTGCTTTCGGGTTGGATCATATATATAGATGTGAAAAAAATATTAAGAATGTTTATAAATAATAGATCACACCTGCTTCAGGAAAATTGTCTCTAAAATAGATATCTCTGTGGTAGTAATGGGGCAGTTGCTGTAAGGAAGAGTGTTAGGGACGTGACAAAGTTGATCGGTACAAAGCGCCCAAGCCGGAGAGTAGAATCTATGTCTGGTTTCACCTCTGCCACATTTCTTCTTAACTGTGACATGTGTCCTTTTAATTTTCATTGGCATTTCAAAGGTATATCAACATTTATGCTTTACTATTCTCTGCTTATATTACAAGTGGATTACATGATTTAGACAGGCATTTTGAATGTGGTAATGAAAAAGGATTACTTACAGGTACAAGGAAAGACGATGGGATCTTAAGCAACTCGTTGGATCTGGTGGAATGCCATCATCCCATTCAGCAACTGTAACTGCTCTAGCTGTGGCTATTGGTTTGCAGGAGGGCTTCGGGGAAGCGCTCTTTGCTTGTGCATTGGTTTTAGCGTGTGTGGTATAATCTCTCTGTCTCTCTCATTATTAGACTTCCACCACTTCTACATATAACATTTGCTGCATTCTGGAAAGAAACAGTTCTCAGCTTGTACATGCCCCATCACTGGAACTCAAATGTAAATATTTGGTGCCTCTAAGATTTTGTACATGCCTCATGACAGAAAACTCATAATATCATCTCAGGTTGCTAGTGATATTGCACCAGTGTATACAATAGAGG
Source organism: Nicotiana attenuata (assembly GCF_001879085.1). NCBI lineage: Eukaryota > Viridiplantae > Streptophyta > Magnoliopsida > Solanales > Solanaceae > Nicotiana > Nicotiana attenuata. Next base: position 4,842 of record NW_017675410.1, read on the forward strand.
GATCTTTCATGGAATTAGTTATATAGGATTATGGTGTGCAGTCTGTTTAAACATTCTTCCTGAATAAGGGATTTTTACCTGTGCTAGTCATACTAATTGTATCTAACCTTATAACTAGCAAACACTTTTTAAGATTAACGATGTAATCCTACTCTTCGTTATGCAATAAAGCAAGGTTGAAATGTTGTAAATCTCTGACTTTGTAGCACTAAAATACCTAGGTTATGAATAAATCTGAATCTCTCATGTTATTTATACAAGGAAACAAAGGCAGAAAGGGGAACACCATGCAATTGTCTCAAGCTGCAAGAAGTTTATCTAATCTCACTAGTAGTACCTAGAACAAAGCCTGAGCCCTGAAGCAAGGTGTGAAGAACAAAGGCATGCATCATAGCTAAAGTTTGGCACCCAAATATTTAAAAAAATGATTAATTTTTGAGGACCATGAGCTATATTATGAAAAGGTGGGCATAAAAAATAATCTAATGGTCAAACCAATAGATTAATTGTTAGGCAAATGTTTATTGATAAAAATATTGATTATAAGGAGTAGGAAATTAGAAATTAGTGTAAGACACCTAGTATCTAAATCAAATTTAAAAACTTAATTGCATCTTTGGATCTGAAACTCAAACACAGAGATGACTTTTTGACACGATTGATGTGGTTTTTACTTCATATAACTCCCTTAATTGCAATTGCTTCAATTCCTATTCCGATATATTCATAGATTTTTAAATATCGTTTTCTCTCTTATTAAACAAGTAAATAATATATATACATACTTTACTAGTTTGGGACTGAGGCATAGTAGTTGTTGTTGTATACATACTTCACTAGAGCACATATTTCAATTGCGCTTTGTGCTTAAAGTTCTGAAAGTTGTTGGCAGTTTTCTACACTTGTCGCTTTTAAAAAAACTACTTTTCTGTCAAAATCAACTTCTTTTGATAAGTGCACATAAAAAAGATAAAAAGGTAAGCATAAACATTATCAAATACAAGATTGCAGAATCTTTGATATTACGACATTGCATATTAATATGCGTGGTAACACGTTAACCATTTAGCATAAAATAAATTTCAATGAAGAACAGAGTTATTCTCATGTTTTCAAGAGAAAGAATAAAGCTCCATGAAAAGTAAAAGTAAAAACATCAACAATAAATTTCCTCTATCCTAGATCTAAAACCTTGTTAAGCTTCTGGTATCATTGTTGAATTATTGAATAGGAGGTGAAATGTTCAAAAAAATTGAAGCATTTAATTTTGGTGAAAAGAGAACAAAAACTCCTTCGATTGGAGTAGGGGTTGTGCTAGACTTGTACACTGGTGACAGGTACACTGGGAAATGTGTAGTATAAAAGATCTAAAATACCACCTTTCAGATTGATCATTGGGGATGTCTACTCTGGAATTAAGAGATAGAGAAAGGGAGAGAGTGACTCAAGTTCAATATGTACTCAACAAGATCCCATCAAAGTTGACTTAAGACCATAAGTCTTGAAGTTACTTTTTGCATGTTGACTAACTAGGATGTGGATCATGGCTTAAAATTGGGCTAAGTCTTGCTAGCTATCTATGAAGGATATAGCAATGGTCCTCGTTGTTGATGTCACTGCTTGCCATCAGATTTACCTTCTCTGTTAAAATGATCCTAAAATAAAATTGAATGCAGGCCTGACTACTGGTAAATGGAAGGGTCCTATTGTTCCCATGTGCTCTTTTGGTTTGGGCGGCATGTGACACTTAGAGTTGGTCAAGATGTCTATGAAATTCACCGGTCTATATTTTTTCCAAAGTAGAGTTAGCTTACTTTCTTGCTCAGCTTTATTTGTTGGGAAGGTGGGATAGATATAATACTTATCTTTGGTTGTTTGATGCAAGAATAACCACTAGAAGGTTTATTAACATTAGATCAAATTGGTTCCTCATAGTAAGTCAAGATTCTTCTTATGTATTTTCCAAGTTTAGAGGCTGGTATTTCCGTCCTGTCTTCTGGCCAAAGATGTCCTTTTTCATGATGATCTAATACTATAGCCTAATGAGGAAATTGAGCATTTGGTCTTCTGTTGTATTTCTGGTAACCAAGAGATCTCTAATTTGGTAAATCTTGTGGCAGGTCATGTATGACGCCACGGGTGTAAGATTACATGCTGGACGTCAAGCAGAGGTGTGATTCTCCTGTTGATTTTGCTATGTGGATATCTGCTTTTGACATACAAGCATGCAGTCATGTTTATCAACTTACATGCATGCTGCATTGCTTACATTTTGTCTACAGGAATTCTCAAGCAGAGACTTACAATCCTTTCAGTTCTTTTGGAATAGCACTTTACTCAATTGCTCAGATTTCTGTAAACATTACCAAAATTCAGCTGAAACTGTCTGTTCCTTTTCTTTTCAGGTTCTGAATCAAATTTTATATGAACTTCCTTCTGAACATCCTCTTGCAGATAGCAGACCATTACGAGAACTCCTTGGTCACACTCCTCCTCAGGTTTCCTTATTTAACTTGAAAAAATTCTTGCAATTTGGCTTTAATGCTTATCCAATAAAAGCTATCTGAAATTTAACTCCCTACCCCACCCCATTTTGTCATGTTCACAAATTTCCTTTTAGTCTTGTGTCATTGTTTTCTATCCCTTGTGTCTTTCTGTCTTCTCTTCATTTTCATTATGTCTGGGAATATCAGTTTCACCTTAAAAATATAATGAATTTAATTACTGGTGAATACTTGATAATGCCATCTTGTGCTAGCTTCCGAATTGTATTTGATCGTTTTCTTTTCTGAGGGCTGGAGGAGTAGGGTGCACATGAATGATAATGATGTACATGTGTGTGTGTATGCACTCTGTCCTTGTGAAAAATCTTCTCAGCTCGGAATCCTTCATGGTAAATTGACTACAGATAGCACCTCTTTTCAGTCGTCTTTCCAACAGTAGATCAAGTTTTACTATGACCTTTCTCTTCTTACACGATATCATAAAGAAAAAGTTATCTATATCTATACTATATTAAAAGCACGAAGCCCCTTAGGGGAATGTCGTCTGCCTTTTTTACCCGTTAAAAATTAATTTCACACTAGATAAAATAGTCATTTTATTATATATCCTAATATTTAGGGGTTTGAAATCAATTAAAAAATTTCTTAATAAAATCTTTTCATATTTCAACTATATAGAAACCCTAATATTTAGAAATTTAATTCAACTAGAAATCTTGTATCATTAAAATTTCTGGTCCTAAATAATGGGCTATGCACATTAGTCTAGAACTCTTTACCAACACGTAAAATGTACCATATTTGAGTACTCTTATTATTCATTGGGAAATAATAGGATTTATATTGCAAGATGCAAAACTTCGACAAAATAAAGGACTTGCTAGATAGAAATTTGGTGTAGCAACTATTATAAGACACAAAGAAACCAAAGAATTGTACTCATGAAATACCTTCAGCGTGCAGATATAAAGTTTGTGTATGTATTTTTATCTTTTCTTCCTAATTTTTCAGTTCTTTATCTTTTTTGTTACGTCTTCAATTCTTTTTCCGGTAATAGATTACTAAAAATATGGTAAAAAAACTTATGGATCATCAATAACTCTTATGTTACCGAGAATTTATTCTGTGTCAAAGAGTTATATAACATTAACAGCACAAAATCCCTTAACGAAATGTCCTTTACTTTTTTAAACAACAACAACAACAACAACATACCCAGTAAAATCCCACTAGTGGGGTCTGGGGAGAGTAGAGTGTACGCAGACCTTTCCCCTACCCCGAATCCTTTACTTTTTTAAACCTTCAAGAAATAATTATACACTAGATAAAATTATAATTTAATTATTTTTCTAATATTAAAGACCTTAAAATGAAATAAAATTTGAGTTATTATATCTTTTCTTATTTGAATTATGTAAGAAGTCAATAAAAGTCATAATATTTCGGATCGCTAACTCCACCTTGTTGCCACTTCGACATACGACGGTTAAGAATAAGAGATTGAAGATTGGAGGAATATAAACTACAACTAAGATTTCACATGCTCGGGATAAGCATCACACTGGTAATTTTTTTTTAATAAGGTGAAGATTTTATTAAAAACAGTATCAAGCTGATATAAAAATACAAGGATACTGCTGGCTTAAAAACATTAAAATCCTAAGCGGTCTAGCATGTCCAGCATATCATGAAAATTCATAACAACATTTCCATCTTTCCAATAAGCAACACACTGGTAATATGAGCGGACTAACAAGGAGATAGAAACCGGCAACATTGGTTTTCATACTTGGCCTTTATTTGTTTTCCTTTGGAATGAGTTAAAAATTCTTCAAGAACAATTATACGTTGATATTTAATTTTAATATATGCAATTTGTTTATTGTTTTCTATATTAGATATGCAAGTATTCAAATGTTAAACTTATTATACCTATTTTTCGATAATTCAAAATAAATTACTAACAACGATTACTTACACATTCAAACTTCATTCTACACTATGAAGAAGCACGCGAGAATCAAGAAACAAATACTCCCTCTGTTCCAATTTATGTGAACCTATTTCCTTTTTGGTCTGTTCCAAAAAGAATGACTCCTTTTATAAATTTGGTAACAATTTTGCTTAAACTTACAATTCTACCCTTAATGAGAAGCTTTTATAACCACACAAATACTCTGGGCCCCTTTTTGACTTGTTTAGAACCACACATTCCAAAAGTATTCATTTTTTCTTAAACTCCGTGCCCAGTCAAACGGGTTCACATAAATTGGAACGGAGGGAGTACCTAATTTCAGATTTTATGAAAAATTAGAGTTTAATGAGATAGACTTAAAAACCTGATTTGTTTGTTGGAAGGCTTCTTATTAAAATTATAATTTATATCATGAATTGATTATAGACACACAAGAAAACTAAAACACAACATTTGTAAAAATTGCTTGAAAGAATAAGTTCTAAATCTGGTTTTAACATAGGATAATATTAACATATTACTTTCAAAATCCATCAACTGCAAGTAATTCATTATAATCATAGACCCTTGCTTCCATAAAAAGACAACATCCGGATGAATCTCGATATATGTAGAATTCGGAAGCATAGTTATTTTCTTGGACAAAAAAAGAAAGCTCTCTCCAAAATGAAGAAAGAGTAGGAAATAATCAAAGCATAGCAGCTAGATTCTACTTTCATGATAGTGATTATTCTTTTCTAATTTGTTAGAAATAATTCATATAGTATTTCCTATTAGTTAAAGAACTAGAACAAGTTGCATTTACTCGCAAGAAGAAAAAAAGATGTCTTGTCAGTTAACTGGCCTGCTGTGTCTTCTAAAATTAACTTAAGAATGCATATGCATATATAGCTTTTCAAGATTTTTTTTTTTGAAAAAACTCTTAAATCTTCAAACGTTATATGTTCTAGCTAGAACTATAAAGGAAGCATGATGATTTGTAAAGTTTAAGTAATAAAATTATTAAACTGAAATACATCTTAAGTTGAATATATTAACCGAGATAACTGAGGACCTTTTGTGGGGTGAAGTTTCTTTCTTTATTGAGTTAGTTAAATCGGATCAACATCCATCATTTTCAGGAGCTTAAATTTTCTTTTTAAATTTTATTTCTTAGTCAAACACAAATTTTCATATAATATTTATGTAATTTTAAAAAAAAATTGTATTCGTTCAGGAGGGTTTACGCGCAACGCGCGTATCCTTAGACGAGTATATATAAAAGATGTATGAAATAATGCTAATGGAAAATCTCAGAATTCACCAACCTAATGTTTCCTATCCTGCATAGGATGCAACTCCAAGAGTGACCTTCTTCACAATGTTGTATTAGAGTACATCTATGATTTATGTTCCCTACATATCACATTATAGATTCTAACGAGTTCAAAGAGTGAACTCTACACAGCTTTAATCTGGATAGCTTTCCACTGCAGGTTGTTGCGGGTGGATTGTTGGGATTGATGACTGCAACGGCTATTCATTTTATCACTGGCTGGGGATATCGAGCATGACATTAAATTAGCTGTGCTGGTTATAGTTACAGTCCCTGAAATACTTGACAATGTTGATCAGGCCAAAATTGCAGATATGTCATTTCACCTTTGAATTGCCTTGGTTGGTATTACCTGTTTTGCACATTTAAGTATTTCAGATACGTCGTTGTCTCCTAACAGTTTTCAGAAGAACGGCAAACATTCATATAGGAGTTTCACTTTACACGCTGTAAATAAATATTGATAATTGAATTGTAGCTACAAAGAACATTAACCTGTAACTTGCCATTCATTCTTTTCAGGAATTACTTATAGAGTGATTGTCGTATATGCTTGTGCTTTGCTAAAACTGATTAACTAAAGAGTAACACATACCGTAATTATCCAACTTACAGCTTCTTCCATTTGTCCAATTAATTTGGTAAACAACTTTGTTCCAAGTTCCTAAATATGGATAAGCAGCTGTGTGCTATTCATTTTTTCTGATTATAAATGGTGCAGGTGCTATTACAATTTTTTTTAAAGCAGAGCAGTCATAATTCCAAGTAGAATTGAGATCGGAATTTAGAGTCAGTGGGTTCACAATGAGTAATTTTGTTATATATGTGCATTTTAAATCTTTTTGTATAGGTTGGATAAATGTACGACCCCTTAAACTTGCCCGAATTTTTCATTTAAATACTTGAACTAACCCGAACCCAAGCTCAATTGTGCCTGTTAGGCCCTTCACCAACATTTGGTGAAAATAATAAGACCGTACACGCCAAATACATAAAAATAGCACGGTCTAGCTAGTTTTCGGACTGGTCATTCAAAAATAGCCAGCGTTTACCAAGTCAATGAAAAATAGCCACTATTTTGCTGCAACAGAGACCGGTCCAGCATAATATACTGGAGTTCGGTGCACGTGTATATGAACTCCAGCATGTTATGCTGGAACTCCAACACACGGAAAGTTCCAGCATAATATACTGGAGATTCGAGCACTTGTGTATGAACTTCCAGCATATTATACTGGACCGGTATACTTTGCTGGAACTCCAGTATATTATGCTGGAGTTCTAGTGTATTTATGCTGGAACTCCATCATATTATGCTGGAGTTCCAGCATACTTATTCTGGAACTCCAGTATAATATGCTGGAGTTCAAGTATACTTATGCTGGAACTCCAGCATAATATATTGGCGTATTTTCCGGGTTTTGAACAGTGTTTTCGCTCAGATTTATCTTTACATGAAAAGTGACTAAATTTCGATTACTTTTGAAACTGGGCTATTTTTGAACGACCACTTGTAAATCTGGCTATTTTTAAATTTCTCCCGCCAAATACATGTCAAAGAGATGAATAAAGTCACGACACTTGGGCTTTTGACCTTAAAAGTAATAAGTAAAGTTTTTCTTTTTCTTTTTCCTTTGGTCTTCTTCTCGGATTTGCTGACATCAGCTTCACGATCAGAAACTAGATTCAATTCTAATGTTTCACCAAATCTAAGCTCATACCTGTCAGCATGTGAAAAAGATCCAGAAGTTCAATGGTTTGATTCAGCTCTTCAGCCTGAATAACTTCATTAGCTCCCAATTCCATAACTGTTAACATGGACTATAGGTTCCTTTCTTTCTCTTTACATGAGGTTACTTTATGCTTCTTAGATAAATCAGGAAGTTGTCAATTTCATTCTTGAAATTGAAAGCAAAAGACATGGAAAAACCCTGCTATATTTGATCTTGTTAAGGATTATCTTTACAGTAGTAGTCACATTATGAAATGTTTTTCATTTGATGATTGTCTTGAACATACACGTAATAGCCGGTCATTAGCATTGAAAGAGTGTGAGAATGAGAGCAGTGAAAATGAAGGTGATTCAATGCTTCTGTTTTTGAAAGGGGAATGGGCCGGGGTGGTTGATGTCCGTGGATGTGTGTTATGAATTAGAAGGTTTATGTGGATATGGAGTAGGAATGGCAATTGGGCGAGGCGGGTTTTGGGTGTAAGCTGTGCGGTGCGGGGCGGTGCAGGTTGAGATATTTTCTTTTTAAGTTCATGCAGGTGCGGGGCGGTTGTGGGTTGATAACTTGATATCATGAACTGACTGTTGTTGCGTATCATTGCGGACTCGTCCTGATAATACCACACTTTTATTTGCTGTTCTATCTGCATTCCTTTTCTAGTTTATAGATAAAAGAATATCTTTTTTGAGCTTAAAAAAATTTAACTGTAAATGAGGTCTGTGAATACTAGTGCCCGGGCCCAACAACGAACTATCTAATATTGTTATTAATACTATTATTTTTAGATGTCACTCACTCTTGCATTTAAATTCGTCGTGTTAGTTATGTAGGTGTTGATAAATTTACGTCCTCGAAGACTATTTGTTGCAGTTTGGGCATCCTTCTTGGTAAATTAGAGCGTAAATCTCTACAATATTTTTGTATAACACAATTAATATGTATCAGGTTATAAACGAACGATTCGACTATAGTGGGAGAAGTAATTTTTCTACCAAAGTTATCCGGCGAAGAAATTGAGTTGTGGAGTCGTGCAATAGTCTTAGAATACATAATATTTTGCAATTGAGAGGGAGATGATACAAGGCCGATTCAGCTAGCTTGTGTAGATAGATTTAAAAGAAGTTACGTCAAGCTCGAAGAATGAAACTTAGTATACACACTGCAAGTGTAATAAAATTGGGAAAATAAGATATTTCATATTTGTAAATCACAAATACTTTATTTTCTTACCTGGTTTGCTAATGGAAGCACTACTTTAATGCAAGTGATTGCAGAAAACAATGCAAGCACTTAGGTAAATTTGTACTAAAGGTATCAATATTAAATAGAAAAGGGGATGTACTTAGACAAGAGATCCACGAATATTGAATTTTTTTTCTTGTAATTATATGAAACATACTATTTTCACGCTACCAAAGTAAATGCAAATAACCAAACAAAGCATAACCTAATCCTCTTGATAACTAACGCTACAATGAAGATTTTTCCCGACTACGTCACTTTTTGTGTACTTAAAGTGACACTCACGTATTAGCAAATGTAATGGATATTTTTATCTCTATCGAAATTATCAGAATGAGTAGCAGAATTATTAACTAAAAGTCTATATAGAATGAGCACATTTGGGAAAGATTTTATAACGGGATGAGGAACCATAAGTGGCTGTGAGTCAGTTACTTGCTTTACATCAAAGTGTACATTCACCAACAGTACGTAAGCCCATATACTCTAATTGTATAAACCCGTGCTAACACGGATCCAACATTTTCAAGCTCTTTAGTTCAATTCTTTGTTAGCTTTATTTATATCATATTTATTTTAATTATGCCGGAGTTTGTTTTTCCCACATTGACCCCCCCAAAAAAGTATATTTGTTGTGTTATATTTCATATATAATCCTAATTTATCTTTTGAATTCAAGCAATGGCAGGTTCATGTTACAAAAGCTGGGAAAAAACACTATTTACAAAATCATTATGAAAAGCTTCTAAAGCTATCTGAGTAAAATGTGGTTGTTATCTCTTTTAGCAATTGTAAGAGTGAGCATGTATCGCTCTAATATTTGAAATTCTAAAATGTACATTGACATCTAGACAACTCTTCATTTTGACAAATTAGTTTTTATTTTTTAAATTTTTATGCATGATTTATTTTATATTTGGTTAGGAAAAGTATATACTTGATCTCGATATTTTTGAAGTAAGACAATTGCACCTATATATTTTTATCTTATGTCCCTGCAACGTCCAATTAATCTAATAGTAAACTTTTTACCAACCGCATATAATTCTCTTCTTATTCAATCTAAAATTGCAAATGCAATATTTTTTTTTTTCAAGATTGTCATCAGTACACTGGAAATAGTGCCCAAAAAATTAGGTGTCATTAAAATAATAAGTATTATGATAAAAGTTGTAATCAAACTAAGTTTAAAATGAAGGTGCATACTTCTTGAATATGGAAACTCGATCATGCTCATTGTAATTGTGTGATTTTTAATAATTAGTTTTTATCATTTCTTTTTTGTCACCTATACGTCAGTGACATCAATTTTTATTTGTAAGAATTGTAACGGATGTAAGTTTCTGAAATACATCTTAACATCTAGAATAATCTTAGTAAGTGTTTGGCTTTTCTTATTATGTTTATCATAAGGATAAGCTAATATCTTGTCGTGCTTTAACATAATTTTAGATAATTTCAAATAAAATTTAAATCCTATATACTTGAACTTATACCAAATAGTCATAAGAGTTTTAGTGGTACGTCTTCTTTTATGTTGTTGCTTTGTTATTTTAACAACTGATTCGATTATTTATAATGTTGTATACTTCAGTATTTGACGTACAAAACTATTTTATGTAATATTTTAAGGGATGAGTTTTATAAATATAGACGGGTACTCTGCCTAAATAACCACGTAAACTTCACTATTGTTTTGATAATATCTTTGTGTTCTTGCTCTTTTGCTTTGAATTTATGTTAATTATTATTAATCGGTTTAACATTAAAGCCTAAAAAATCAAATTATACAACTTGTTCTTCAAATTGTATTTTACAAATACAAACGGTAGTTTTAGAATATTTTAAAAATGGAGTAGACTCCAAAGGTCTCAACTGAGTTTTAAACTCTCTTAGATTACCTTTCAAGCATAGTATAAGAATTAGTTTTTTTTCACAAGTTTAAAATTATTTAGCACATATTAGATAGTATATACAATGGAAAATGGGCTATAATTTAGCTTGCTCACGGTATATGATGGGACCTAATAGAAAACCATAGAAATTTTATCCTCATCCCTTTATACAAAAAGATGAAAATCCTCATAACTTGTATCGTCTTACGTGGCTTAGTGGAGAATAAATGACTAAGCAGCTGTACATGCAGTCAAAGTAGAGTGATTATGTAGCCTTTGCAAAATAGCTCAATCGTACCCTTTATTCACTTATCCTGTATGATGGCAATTGTAGTAATAATGAGCTAATCCATGGGCAAACAATATTTCTTCAAGCTGACAGGACGACCCCAAGCTCCTCAACTGCCTCTTATTAATAGCACGAATATACTAACAGAAGTAGTGAAATCAAAACTTGTGAAGGCTATCGTACGATCAAGTTAGTTTTCTAAAAAAGATGGATAGAGCCGAAGAATATGCCTAGTGGTAATGACTCAAGAGACACTATTAACCATCTAGAAATAAAAAGAAAATAATTGAAATAGTGTACTATCAAAAGAATTTGAAAAGGTGACAAGAAGAACTGATTTGTAAATACAACCTAAGGCCAATAAAAACGACAAGAAGGGATTAAGTATATCTGGTCAAGAATATCATTTAGATTGAAATTTTGAAATATTCTTCCATCTGAATTCAAATGGGGTCTTTTCCGGCGATGAAAACACAAAGTGAAAAACTAAAGTATTAAACTTCTTGAGCAATGTAAGTAATAAGCTCTCCATTTTTAAAAATTATGAACCTCTTTGCTTTTTCAAAATAAAATATTTCTTCGCTATATTTCTTTGAGCTCCTAGGAAACAGATTTTTAGGTAAGTAAGACCCTGCCTTCTTCCTGTCACGACCCAAAACTAACCCTGTCGTGATGGCGCCTATCCTGGTACTAGGGAAGCCGACACATTACCAAAACAAATTGATAATTTTCATTCCAAAGACAGTTCCAAATCTATTTAATATAAAACCTTCATAAAAGAGTTCAAATCAAAACAAAGTGCGGAAAAGAAAGCCCGACATCGGCGTGTCACTAGTCATGAGCATCTACTACAACCGTCTGACAATATCAAGACTAACATAGTCTGGAAATAACTGAATACAACTAATGGAATATAAAGAGGGAGGAAAGCAGGGCTGCGATCGCCAGGCAGCTACCTTGCTAACTCCGATGGATCTGCAATTGAACAATCAACACTCGCTAACGTGTCTAGAAACGCCTGGAGCTGCACAGAAGATGCAGGGAGTCGTGAGTACGCCAAGTAACAACAATAAATAAAGACTGAGAAGTAGTGACGAACAATAGTACAAGTAAAGTTCATATCACAAAAACTTAGTAAAATACAACATGCTTTTAAAATCATAGTTTGAATCAAATCAGTTCGTTTAAATCCAGTTCCAGTAAAATCATTTAAAAAAATCTTTCAACAGTTTCGAACAAAGGTTCATTGCAAATGTGAGCAAAATGATGAAATTATAAACAGCTCTTCGGGCAAACATCACTCGTATACAGCCCCTCGGGCAAACATCACTCATATACAGCCCCTCGGGCAAACATCACTCATATACAGCCCCTCGGGCAAACCTCACTATCACTCAGATACGGCCCATCGGGCAAACCTCACCATCACTCATGCCTCCCAGTCACTCAGCACTCGGCACTCGCACTCAGTAGGTACCTGCGCTCACTGGGGGTGTGCAGAATCCGGAGGGGCTCCTTCAGCCCAAGCGCTATAACAAGCCAATCATGGCATAAATCAATCAGACCCTCGGCCTCACTCGGTCATGAATCAGTAAAACATGCTACGACATGCAGCTCAATCCCATATATATCCTCACAAATCAGGCCCTCAGCCTCACTCAGTCGCAAATCAGTAAAACATGTTGCGGCGTGTAGCCCGATCCCATAAATATCCTCACAAATCAGTCCCTCGACCTCACTCAGTCATAAATCAGTAAAACAAGGCATTCAGCCCAAACAACATTTATACGATGTATCAAAACGGAGTAATAGAGACTGAGTTATGTCGTAAATAAGCGTAAAATGACTGAGTATAGATTTCTAATCGAAAACAATGAGAGAAGAGCAATAAAAGACCTCTAAGGGTCCAAACAACACTGCATAAGGCCTAAACATGGTATCTAGCCTGATTTACAGAAATTCTTTCTAAAACACGTAAGATATCCTTCTTCTTGTGGAGATTGTGGAGGAAGAAAATAGCCACTGGTGACATATGGAGGAGGCAAGGGCAAATGGTGATGTCTAGGTGTTGGTGTTGTCAGCAGCCCCAAGAGGAATCTATTGAGCACATATTTATCACAAGTCCTACTGCCTCTAAAGTATGGAACTTGTTCATGGGGGCTGCTGGAATTACTGTGCCATTGATTCAATTGAAGCAGGTTATAAGGCATTGGTGGTATGCTCAATGTTGTCCAAAGCTAAAGCCATTGTTTCAAGAAGTACCAACTATCATCACTTGGGAACTTTGGAAGAGAAGAAATGCAGGTAAACATGGGGGTTCAGTGTCGACAAATGAGGTGATTCATGAGATCAATAGGACATTGCATCAACTGGCAAGAGTGAGGTATGCTTGGATGCCTAATATTCCATTGTTATGGCCAGACATAATTCAATATTTTGAAGGATATAAACCTATATTGATCACTACAAGAGTAACATGGCAGCTTCCTTTTCATGGTTGGTACAAATGCAATACTGATGGAGCCTCAAAAGGAAATCCGGGTCCTAGATCATTAGGCTTTTGTGTGAGGAATGATGAAGGTGATGTGGTGTATGCAAGGGCAGTAGACCTGGGAGTGACAACTAATGTGGTGGCTGAAGCTAAGGCTATTCTTCAAGGATTGGAATACTGTGTGGAGCATGATCTTCACCCTCTCATATTGGAGACTGACTCATTAGTGATGAAGAAAATGATAGAAGGGGAATGGGATCCTCCTTGGGTAATTGCAAATGATGTGAAGAAAATTAGAGAGATGAAGGGCAACTTCAATGCGATCTTTCAACATGTGTTCAGAGAAGGAAACTCAGTGGCAGATTTTATAGCTAACATTGTTTTCTCTTTTGCAGGTACATCTGAGTTTCACTCATTCACTGAACTGCCTACTGCAGGGAGAAGGTTTATTAATTTAGACAAGTCTCAAATTCCTAACCTTAGGGTTATAATAGCAAAAAGAAGAGCCCCAGGCTGATGGCTTCACAGGATTGGAATCTGCACATACCTGCTTGTGTCTTTTATATCTCATTCTGGATGCTATTAAGGTACATTCCAGTGGTATTAGCATGGTCACATGCTCATTCTGGGGGTGCTTTGATAGTGTACAGGACCAATGTGATAAGAAGGTATTGGACGGTGCAATTTATTCTAATTCTGATATGTTCAAATATGAAGAAAAAGGTTGAATCTGTTATGTGGAATTTCTGGAGATTGTTGAATCATTTCTCAGTGGTATTAGCATGTCATCATGCTCAATCTGAGGATGGTTTAGCAATGTTTAGAATGATTTCTACATTAAAGGTTCGGGAAGAGAAGGATCTGAGCTTACAAGAACATAAAATCACCCTGCTCTGGTGTCGCCAGCTTAAAGCCAGCCCTGGCCTGGCATTTGCCTTGAAAAGCCTGATTAAAGCCAGCCCCAGCCTGGCTTTTGCCTTGCAAAGCCTGCCTAAAGCCAGCCCCAGCCTGGCTTTTGCATTGCAAAGCCTGCTTAAAGCCAGCCCCAGCCTGGATTTTGCCTTGCAAAGCCTGCTTAAAGCCAGCCCCAGCCTGGCTTTTGCCTTGCAAAGCCTGCCTAAAGCCAGCCCCAGCCTGGATTTTGCCTTGCAAAGCCTACTTAAAGCCAGCCCCAGCTGGCTTTTGCCTTGAAAAGCCTGCTTAAAGCCAGCCCCAGCCTGGTTTTGCCTTGAAACGATTGCCTAAAGCCAGCCCCAGCCTGGCTTTTGCCTTGCAAAGCCTGCCTAAAGCCAGCCCCAACCTAGCTTTTGCCTTGAAAAGCCTGCTTAAAGCCAGCCCCAGCCTGGCTTTTGCCTTGAAAAGCCTGCCTAAAGCCAACCTCAAGACAGGTGTAGCCATGCTTTTTTACATAATAATATTGAGGATCGACCACATGATTTATACTTGGATAGACTCAGTACACTGCATATGGAGATCATATTGTAGCAACACTAATGATTGGGAGACTATGTTGGCTTCAATTCTGTGGTGGAGATGTTTGGAATTCATTCTAGCCTATGGACTGGATACACTGGCGCCTGGTGAGAGCTTGATAGGTGCTGCTTGGTATTTGCCACTGGCAATTGGATTCACATACACTGACAGGAAAAGAAAGCATTCAGCGGAAATTATTGTAATAACTAGTTCATTAGACTTTAGCTTTCCTATCGTTTTAGTAGCTAGTAGCTTCATGCAACTTCTATTTTGGTTTTGACATCTTGTAAGCTTTGGACCCATTTTGGGATTTTATTTATATATTAGCCACTAGGCAGCCTGCCTAGTGGTATATTTGCTAAAAAAAGCATGTAGTTTCAACAAAATGTTCAACTTTACAGTAGACACGGGATGGACCAAGTCACAATCCCCAACGGTGCACGCCCACACGCTCGTCACCTAGCATGTGCGTCACCTCAAAATAGTCACATGACACAAAATCCGGGGTTTCATACCCTCAGGACTAGATTTACAATCGTTACTTACCTCAAGCCGTTCAAATCTCTACTCCGCGATGCTCTTGCCCCTCGGCTCGGCCTCCAAATGCTCTGAATCTATTCACAACCGGTACAATACCATCAATACTTGCTAATGGAACGAATTCAATAAGAAAAACTATCAAATTAGACCAAGAACCCAAAATTGGTTCAAACCCGGCCCCCGGGCCCACGTCTCAAAATCCGACAAAAGTCACAAAGCTAGGAAACCCATTCACTTACGAGTCCATACATACGAAATTTATCAAAATCCGACTCCATTTGGCCCCTCAAATCCTTAAGTCGAACTCTCCAATTTTCAAGCCCTAAATTCCAAAATTTCTAGCTCAAATTCCCAGTTAGATGTTGAATAAAGCCATAGATTCATGAAATTTTGTGCCATTATAGGTTAGAATCACTTACCCCAACGTTACCCTTGAAATCCTTCAAAAATTGCCTCTGTCCCGAGTTCTTCAAACCCAAAATCGAAAATGGAGAACAAAACCTCGAGCTGGGATTTTTTGCCAAGCAAAACCGCACCTGTGGTCCCATTCCCGCATTTGCGGGACTGCTTCTGCGAAGACCTCTCCGCTTCTGCGGAATTTCATTAAAAAGTCTACTCTCGCTTCTGCGATTGCCTGACCAAGCCGCACTTGCGATCTAGCTGCACACCTGCGCCTCAAATCCGCTTCTTCAAACCTCGCACCTGCGGTTCCCACTCCGCAGGTGTGGTTAAAACAGAACCAACAACTTCAGCTGCATTTTCCAAATTCCAAACTCTCCGTTAACCATCCGAAATCATCCCGAGGCCCTCGGGCCCTCAACCAAACATACCAACACATCCCATAACATCATTCAAACTTAGTCGAGCCTTCGAATCACTCAAAACAACATTAAAACACCAAATTACCTTCGGATTCAAGCCTAAGAACTTCTAAACTTTCAAATTCCACAAATGACGCCGAATCCTATCAAATCACGTCTGAATGATCTCAAATTTTACACACAAGTCAGAAATGACACCACGAACCTACTCCGACTTCCGGAATTCCATTCCGACCCTGATATCAAAAATTTCCACTGCTGACCAAAATCGCCAAATTTCCAACTTTCGCCAATTCATGCCTAATTCTACCACAGACTTCCAAATCACATTCTAGACGCGCTCCTACGTCCAAAATCACCTAACGGAGCTTACGGAACCATCAAAATTCAAATCTGAGGTCGAATACTAAAAAGTCAAAACTTGGTCAAATATTTCAAATTTAAAGCTTCTAGCTGAGACCATTCTCCCAAATCAATTCCGGATAACCTGAAAACCAAAACCGACGATTCACATAAGTCATAATACATCATACGGAGCTACTCATGCCCACAAACAACTGAGCGAAGTGCAATTGCTCAAAATGACTGAACTGGTCGTTACATCCTCCCCCATTTAAACATACGTTCGTCCTCCAACGTGCCTAGAGTTGTTCCAAAAGCCATCAAATCGTTGTATAATCTCACTATGCACATACCCGGGGGTGATCCCACGTCACCCTATCCCATATAGGTCAGATAACACAACATGGCTGAAATTTCTTAATCCAACCTAGTCCATAAGTCTTAGAACTCAATTTCCAACATTCGGAACTTTCTATCATATCAGAAGCTCGCATCTACACACTGCATAAATCTGAACAAGCTGTATCGAGCCATGGTTATAACCCAAGTTGAAATCACATGATATACCACATCAGTCAAACACTCATAGCGATAATTTCTAATCGCAGAAACTGCTCAAACAACCCAATGTCGGTAATACACCTCTTAACATACAAAGCCTCGTTCTAACACTTTCATATACTGCCAATGATGAAAGAAACACGTAGAAACTCAAAACCATTCTCCAGATCCACAAGTTATGGAGCTCCCTCTCCTCCGATAGGAACTATAGCAGATTTCTAAGTCGACTTCCGATATTATCCTTCCAACCATGCTGTAACCAATTCTGATAGTGTTCATTCTAGGTCCAATGACCTCATCGCATCCAACACGACCACTCTGATGACATGACATTATCAATACAATCCAAATCCATAACATGTGCAATTCGTGCATCCAATAGCAACATCCCAAATGTACTCAACCATGAAAATGGCTCGAACGAGAAAACTGTCCCGCCAGCTTAACAAGTACCATCACAACCATGCTAAGAGCCTAGCACACATCGTAGAACCAAAACTCACGAATCTAACAAAAAGGGTCATACCTTTACATAACTCCGCTACAATGCGTGATCCCATCCAAACGCTGGTCCGCACTGTATACCTTGAGCCGCCTTGCTCAAAATTAATAACCACGCGAAATTCGACATCAAGTACCCGAAGTGCATTACCATAACCACGGAGAGAAAATAACACAATACCACAATCCAGAAAGAACATAACCAACACGCATTCAATCATGCAATACCGAAATACTCATCTCGCACAAATTCCGCTATAAGCTCAAATTGAACCGCACCATATGTGCATATAACCAACGAATCACAACTCCTCGTAACATAGAAGGGTAACTCATAGATCATTTCAGAACATGAATAAGTTCAACAACCACAGAATGGCACCTCCCTCAACAATAGCAGTTCAGAGTCAACAAATCTGACTCGATGCAGAACACATATCCATATTGGGCCTACCAATGAACCCAAAATCAGCTCTGGTCCCCCGCGATAGATAAATAACCCTCCAAAAGTCTACAATGACTAAATCACAACACTTACTAACCTCTTAATAACCTTGGCTACATTTTTGCAGTCCATAACCATGAAACAATCTACTCACGAGAACTCTCAGTCTCCAAATCCATAGAACATACGAATCACCATCTCTGATCTCAACTCCACCGTCTGAGTCCACACTTCGCCAATTACATGATCATCCCACGAGGAATACTTCTAAAATTCTTCTATGCCACAAGGCAAAATTTGAACTCCAGCAATCGATCAAACAAGAGAGTGTCGCAAGACCAATGAAGTATCCATAACTCAAACACATCACCCCTTTCTGAAATGTATACTCTCATCAAGCCATGCCAATTAGTAATATCATTTACCTAGTCATCAACTGTCCATGCTACCTAAGAATTTATGACCTTCCTTTTAGAACTGAACCGTGACCTTACACATGCAAATCTCAATCCTACACAACATACTGCATATACCATGTTATCCTATGATAAATGTGAGAACTTCATAATCCACTCCGAATCACAAGCAACTACGTACTCAACTAGCCAAGAACCTTCCATTTGATCCCATCTAGGAGAAAATCACTATACATCACATGCTCCTCACGCCAGTAGAAAATATGCATCTCTAACTGTGGTAGAAACCATCAAGAACTCTTCGAATCCCATTTGCACAAAACCAAACCGTCAGGACTGAATCCTTCTAACTCAACCAAGCTACGTAGGTCACCAAAAACCCAAGAGCATCACCACGAAACACCTGTAGAAACTCATTACCTCATAAACACCCAAAGAACTAATCATACCCATTACCATGCCAATCCAACCTCCTACCAAGTTGTCCTATCTATCCGAGTTCCTCCTGAATTACCTTCAAATTGATACTTCTCCTCGCCATAACACCACAATCCTCAACCCAGACTCACCACACGAGACCCAAGCATAAAAACACACCGCCCTAAGGCTCATAAGCCGCTGAATACTCTCTTAAATATTCCCCAAAAGTACCACATTAAAAATGCTTACCCTGAAAAGACTTCCTGCGAATCTAAATCCATTACCTTCACCTTTCTGATATTGATTTGTAGAATCCATAATGATATTGAAATGCCTCAAGTCTTGACACCCTCAATGTAAACCTCAGTTTCTAGCCAAATACACATCCTGAAGTTCCCAATTGTTACATATAAATCTTCAATCCATTAGAACCATTCTCGGTAGTTACCCACTCTACTCAGGTCTCAATTAGACTGATCAAAATAACCGAACGACTTGTGCCCCATTAGTACAGCAACACCTAAGGAAGTAACCCATCTTTCTAAGCAACCGAACGATTTTATACTCCATACACGTTACATCCCTTACAACAACAACTAAATCATCCAATGTTTCTCATATACCCATAAAGAGTAACACAACCCTTATCCAAAATTTCTTTTACTCGAGTCATCCTCGATCTCAACCTCTGTAAGCCACAACTAATTCACCAGTGTGCCTCAAACTGAAAACAATATAACACATAATCGTGCAATCAATTGATCAATAGCAGACTCCCCCACTTGGCTCAAAGCCATAGATCAAAACACACAATAACACACAATACCCATACTCTATTATTGCCATACTACCATAGTGAGATTCAATTAAATCCTTCATAAGCTCATGCAACACAACCCGTCTAATAACTCAAATCATTTGCAAATCTCGCATTCACCCTCGTAACAATAAGACAACTCTCATACGCAATCCAAACTCAAACTGCAGCACATATAATTCACTGGTAAAAGAGGACTCGCTACAAAACAACATAGGGATCATACGCCCTCAGGAGATAACCCACCTGTTTCGCCTTAAACTATTATCTCTTTATACCCTTCCATCGTCATAAACATCACGCACATCACTTAATCTTCCTGAGTCTGAACTCATATCACGGCATGAAATCTACTTCACTCCCCATCTAAACAACATGAAAAGATCCTTCAACACACCCATAACTCGGGGCTATACATCAAATCAAGATGGAAATCAAGCACCAAATAGTTCTTTCTACACCTCAAGCAGACCCTTCTCGTCACATTCAAATCATATGAACACATCTCGCAGTCACATCATACTCATCACGTAGCCATCCAACCATCACTTCCACTAATAGGGACACTACCGAACATATAAATCCAAAAGCACGTGCTCACACAATCAACAACTTAGTGCTCAAGTTACAGTCAAAACCCGACCTCAAGTCTTCCAGACTAGCTCAACATCAACACACATAAATCACATCTCACACCTCATCCAAGGAATCACAAGTCGTCGATGCACAGCGCGCTCATGTGCGCACACGAATGCGTGGAATGAATTCAAGGAGTTACGCTTCAAGATGAATCAATGCCGCACGATAATGATTCAAGAATGTGGAATTTTCTAAAGGTTCTGCAGCCTCTCGAAGATAATTCTAGTAATTCGGAAGAATACGTCTAGTAAATTATGGTAATTGCACGAAAGAGAATTACGACACCCGAAGTACTCATGATCAGTAGAGAATACTTAGGGGAAATTATAGAAGACGTAGCGGGAAAGATTTCGACAATTGGGGAAATTATAACTCTAGACCTCCTTAATCTTGTCTCCAACCCTTATCCTTGTTAATTGATAGTTTTACTGCTTTTTAGATTTGTTAGTTAATTAGTTTAGAATTAAAAAAATCACATTCTTTATAACTTAGAAATGATTCGAGCTTGTTTTCTTAGTGATATTAAACAATTGTAGCTAAACCTTAGTTCTCTATGGGATTTGACTCCGGACTCTTAGAACGGATCATATTTGGAGCGATCGCTTATCCTTTTTAGGACTCGAGTTGGGCGTGATCACGCATCAATAAACACACCACCCTTATTTCGCTGCATGCGCATCCCAGTCACAACACAATAATAAAATCGCACACCACGTGCCCATATGCCACAATATTTCTCAAACGATGATACCAATGCCACAACGTTTCTCAAATAATTATACCAATGCCACAACGTTTCTCAAACAACAATACTACTACCACAACGATGCATATCCCATGGATTTACAACAAGGTGTACAATAAATTTCAACAACAAAATGAAACGGATTATAACACCAACTTCAATTAAAAGCATAAGGTAAAGGGAAAGTAATTCAACAATGAAAGATATCTCATATTACAACAAATCCAATTAAAAGCATATAATAAAATGGAAAGTAATTCAACAATGAAAGAGGTTTCACCTAACAACAACTTCAATTAAAAGCATATAATGAAGCGGAAAGTAATTCAACAATGAAAGATATTTCACCTAACAACAACTTCTATTAAAGATATATAATGAAATGAAAAGTAATTCAACAATGAAAGATATTTCACATAGCAACAACTTCAATTAAAGCATATAAAGACCTAAAAGTCTAAAACGGTCAAATAGCATATATAAGCATGTGTACCTGCTCATCACCTCATGTACATGTCTTTCACATAGTTAAAATAGTGTAATTAGATCAAATACTACATGGTGGTTTCCCCCACACAAAGTTAGCCAAGATACTTACCTGAAACAAGCTAAATCTGTCCACTAACAAGCCCTTCCCGCAAATCCAACTCCGAACTGCTCGAATCTAGTCAAAATAATTTAATATTATAAATAAAAGCCATTGGAAATTATTCCGAATAATAAAGCTTTCTTTAATGAAAACTAAAAAGTCAACCTTGGGCCCGTATCCCGGAACCCGACAAACTTTACAAGTTCCGGACACCTATTCTGATACGAGCCCAACCATAACAAAATCATCCAATTCCGACCTCAAATCAACCTTCAAATCCTGAATTTATGTTTTAGAAAAGTTTTTACTTAAATCTCCAATTTCTCCAACTCATATCATTAATCAAACACTAAAATCGAAGTTGGAATCATGAAATATAAATAAATCCGAGACAAAAATTCTTCCGCAATCCAAATCGTGAAAATCCCCTCCTAAATTGCCCAAAACCGAGTTCTCTAACTCAAAATGTGACAAAATGAGCTCAAGGTCCGAAATAGAGTACTTTATAACAATGCTTCAGGGATACCCTTTGCGAATGCGGAAGAAGACTCATGTTCGCAATGAACAAAATACACTACCACAAAATAACACTTCACGTTCGCGGCACAACCCTCGCAAATGCGATGAACACCACTGCTAGACTTCTCGAACGCGATGAACAAAGCTTCCAGCTCCCTTGCTGATACGCCACAATACTGCGAATGCGATGCACCAGGCCTCACAATCTATGAGAACGCGACCCTCAAGTCACAAATGCGAAGAAGAGAAATACCCAGCTCCCAGTAATACATTATGCGATCGCGGTCACTCCCTCGCGATCGTGAAGGACATCAGCAACAACAGAAAAACAACAACACAACATGAAGGAAAATGGTCCCTCGGGATCCCCTCTGAACATGCCAACAAGTCCCAAAACATAACACGGACCTACTCGAGGCCTCAAATCACACATAACAACATCAAAACCATGAATTTTTACCTCAAATAAAACTTACTGAACTTTTAAACTTTCAACTTCCAAAACTCGTGTCGAACCCCAACAAATCAACTCGGAATGACCTCAAACATTGCACACAAGTTTCAAATGACATAACGAACCTATTCCACCTTCCAAAATAACAATCCAAACCCAATAACATCGAAGTCAACTCCTAGTCAAACCTATGAACTTTCCATACCTTCAAATTGCCAACTTTTGCCAAATAATGCCAAAACCTTCTAGAAGCATCCAAATGCAAGCCCGGGCATACATCCAAGTCCAAAATCACCATCCAAACCTAATGGAATCAGCAAAATTCCAATCCGAGATCAAATACATGAAAGTCAAACTTGGTCAACTCTTCCAACTTAAAGTTTCCTATTCAAGAATCATTCTTCCAAATCAATTCCGAACAACTCGAAAACAGAAACCGATAACACACGCAAGTCATAATACACCACATGAAGCTACTCATGACCTAAAACCACCAAACTGAAATCAATGCTCAAAATGACCGGTCGGGTCGTTAAATTCTCCCTCACTTAAACATACGTTCGTCCTTGTACGTGCCAAGAGTCATTCCAAAGCCATCAAATCACTGGATATACTCACCATACACATAACCATGGGTGATACCACGTCACCCTAATCCACATAAGCCCGACAATACAACCTAACTGAAGATCCTACTTCAACCTTAGTCCATAAACCTTAGAACCCAAATCTCTCAACATCCGAAACTCACTATATGACCCAATTATTGCATCTATACACCGTTTAAGTCTGAACAAGTTGTATCAAGACATAACCATATTTCAAGACATAATCACATGATATACCACATAACTCAAATGCTCATAGCAATAACTTCCGACCATAATAGTTGCTCAATAACAAATCCGGTACCGGCAACAAACCTCATATCAACTAAAACATTATTCTGAACCTTCGTACAACGCCAATGATGAAAGAGACACACAGAAACGCATAACCACCTATTGCATCAACAAGTCATGGAGCTTTCTCTAGGTCGACTAGTGACATAATTCTTCCAAACATATCTTAATCAAATCCGATAGCACTCGTTTCAGGTCCAATTTCAGTACAAGCTGCTCTACAACGTGGCATACCAATCCTACCTAGAACCACATACCATGGAATTCGTGCACTAATAAGCAATAACTCAGATATACCCAATGATGGAAAGAGAACGAAAATGAAAGAACAGCCCCATCGACTCAACAGATACCACTACAAGATGCAAATGCTATGAACCCATCACACAAAGGAGAAACAAAACGCACTAAATAAGCAGAAGGATCATATCCCAACATAACCTCGTTGTGATTCGTGACCCCATCCAAACACCAGTCCACATGGAATACCTCGAGGCATGAGTCTCAAAAACAATAACCATATGCGTAAAAACCAACAAACACGCGAAGCGCATGACTATAACCATAGAGAACGGATATCACTATATACCACAAAACCATAATCAAGGTGCAATTAACCATTCAACACCTCAGGAGCCATCTCGCTCGAATTTTGCCACAAAGCCCAAACATAACTGCATCGGTGTGGAGATAACCAACAGAGCACAACCTATCGCAGCATAGGAGAGTAACACATGGGACATATCAGAACATGAATGAGACCCACTCTAACCGATAACATACCCCTCCACCATAACTGTCACGACCCAACATCCGGCCTTAGGAGTTGTGATGGCACCTAGTCTCTAAGACTAGGTAAGCCGATAACTTACAACCCACTTTAACCGATAACATACCCCTCCACCATAACTGTCACGACCCAAAATCCGGCCTTAGGCGTCGTGATGGCACCTAGTCTCTAAGACTAGGTAAGCCGATAACTTACAACAGTTAAACCAGTTAAACATGATATTTTAAGGTAGAGATTAATATAAATACCAAAATAAAGGTGACACAAGCCTACGCGGCAATAATCACAACAATCCTTCCAAGACTAGGTAGAGTCACGAGCTCTAGGTAAATACATAAAAATCTATAAAAAATAAATACAATACTGTTCGGATAGAGATTAATAGTACAATTCAAAGAAAAAGGACTCCAAGGGACTGCGACAATCAAGCAGCTCTAGCTCAAATCCTCACAAAAATGAAAAAGAAAAAATAATCTGTCAAATGCAATATGCATGAATTGTGAGAACATGTGAATATGGTGAGGTGGAAAATTGGCATTGGTTAATTGAGAGAAAATTAGGGAACTACATAAGATGGAATCCTGGGGGCAAGAGGAAATGATGTAGCCTACATTCGTTGGCTCTTGTTTTCAACTTTTCTTTTCTTTTAAGAGGATAAAATAAAAGTACCAAGTTAAAGAAAATACTGGCTAAAGTTTAAAATCAAGAACATACTAGCTAAAAATAGTTCCTTTTTTTAATTATTAATTTTCCTAAATAAACCTATGTAAAGGTAAAACAAAAGCTAAAATATTAGGCACTTCGATGTAGAAAGTAGGTTTACAGAAACGATGAGAAATGACAGATGCACTTCGATTCCTTCTCCAATACGCTGCGACAGAAACGACAAAGAATATGATATGTCCGTCATTCGCGTCGTTCTGACTTCGAACACGTGTCAGCCATCGATGGGTCATCTTTGAATGCGAAGCGAAGCGAAGTCTCTATAAATACTTTTATCCTTAGTTCATTTTTCACCTTTTGACCAAGCTTCTACCTTCGATTTTTCAGGCTATCACTAACCTTCTTTATATTTCCATATTTTTACCTTCGTTCTTCAGGACTTCTTAGTGAGTTACAAGTTTTTTACCTAGTCTTTACCCAAATCAGTTCACTTGACTCTTCACCTTTCAAAACCCTTTTCAAGCTTTATTCAGACAACAATGGCAAAAACATCTAAATTCGTCCCTCAACAAGTCACTTCTTCCTCTTCTCAATCGACCGCTGGAGTCGAGGCGGTCACTCCCGATATAGTCGTCCTCGAGACGTCTGCTCCTGGCGCGAATACCAATAAACTGGCTCTCGAGCCTCCCTTAAAAATGTTCATCCCCAGGGGTTGCTCGGTAGCAAATGACTTTAAGGTCGAAAAGCCCCCGTCGATGCAGGGTCAAGGTGAAGGAGCATCAAGGTATATATGCTCGATTACTGAAGACGTCCTTTCCGTGGTCCGAGAGGAGTACAATTGGGTCGGTAAGGATGTAGTAGTCCTTGGGCCTGAGGATGTCATTACTACCCATGCGGAGGGGTATCTAAGTGTTTAGACTTATCCCTTCATATTGGGCCTGGTGGACCCGGTTATCCTAGACTTCTGCAAGAGGTACGAAGTGTGCCTCGGTCAGATCCATCCGTCACTGTGGAGGAGCGTGATCCACCTTCGTTACTTCGTGAACAAGATCGAATCCCGCCAGTTCACCATTGATCACCTACTCCGCCTATATAGTCCCCGAATCTTTCGAGGGGGACTAATAAAGCTCACACGCCGAGCCAACAAAGCCCCATTTTCGAGTATCGATGAGGACCAGGACCGGGGCTGGAAGGGATGGTTCGTTTGGGCGAATAGTAAAGACGTGATCCCCCCCACCCCCCGAGTTTATGTTATTCCCTGATAAATGGAATGTATCTCGTAAGTACAACTTTCCTTTAAAGGTTAATTTTATGTCTATCTCCTTTTTCCTCACTAGTACTTGTGGTGGTGCAGCTGTTGCCCGAGTCCCGAACGACATCCCTCGGTTCAAGAAGTGGATCGAGGGCATTTGGAATTTGTTCCCAGATGCCTAATTCTGAGCACACATGGCATGAACTCTCGAAGGGCCGATGGGAATCCCAATCTCATGGTAAGATTTCCCTCCCGAATAAGTAACATTAGGCTCCCTTTTTGCATCATATTCCCATTGCCCCTCTTTTCTTTTTTGCGGGTTTGCCTAAGACCACTGAACTTAGGCCTTTAGAAGGAAACGAGGACATGCTCTCGTCCATTTATCCCTCCGCTTTGGGGCAGCTCGAGGCTGCAGCAGCGGAAAAGAAGAAGAAGAAATGGAAATCTTCTGGCTCCCCGAGCTTAGGGAAGGAGAAGCCAAAGAAGAGGTTGGCTCGTAAGTCAAATGAAAGTTCTATCTCCCGACTCAGACTCGCTTCTTCATTTTAGGGACGAGCCCGAGGAAGAGGATTTTTTCGTGGCCCGCGGGACAACTCCTCTCGAGGAGCATGCAACTATCGAGGAAGAGATCCATGAGGCCAATCTCCCTAAGACTTGGGAGGTGGATGAGGAGACCAGGGACGAGACTTTTCGGAATGCCGGATCCGCTCCGAAGGAGATGCCTGGTGTTATAGAGATTTTGGGGTCGCCTTCCTATACCAATTCCATGCTCAAGGAGGCCGGAGCAAGAAATGATCTAACGAAGGGGCTCACGGCGTGGACGATCCCCTTCGTTCATTTTTCAATGGTGTGGACTTGTCCTTCTTGGAGGACTTTTCCAGGCCGGGCGACCTGGAAGTACCGTGAATGAAATCGCCTTTAGAAATCATCGGACTGAACTCGAGTCTGAAGTTAATCAACCAGTTCCTTGCCCCGAGTGTGGATATCGACCGCAAGAGGTCGTTAGTCATCACTATCCCAGAGTATGCCCGGGTTCTTTCTAGTCTCGTGGGAGTAGCAAGTCACCTCCGATGCCTGATGATTGAAGAAGACCAGACAAAGATGAACGAAGTGGATAACTTTTCCTGTTCAACGAGGCGCATCAGGCGCTGAATCAGGTAAGTCATCATTATACTTTTTTGAACTTTGACTTAGTGTTTGATATTTCTCACGTTTTTTCACCCTTTTGCAGGCGTCGGTACTTCATCAAAAAAGATTTCTTCGGTACCAGGCTGAGGTTAACCAGCTCAGCTTGAGGTCAAGGAACTTGACCAGAAAAGAGATGTGTACAAGCTTCTTAGCGAGCAACACGAAGGGGCCATCAAGGATCTTCAGGCCGAGCTGGATGGGGCTCAGAAGGAGGTTTCGACCCTGAGGCGGGAACATGCCGATCTGGTCAAAAAGGTAAAGGCTTTTGAAGTTATAAATTAAGACTTAGTCATGGCGATGAACAACCAAACCTCGCAGGTTCAACAGAAGATTGACTGGATTGACCAACTCCGAGCTGAAATGAATGAGGTCCAGGTCATGGCTGATGATTGGAAGAGCAAAAGGGACCGGTTAGCCTCGAAAAAGGAAATCTCCCAGGCATAGCTGACATCGGTAGAGGTTCAACTTTGGGTTGCGAAAAAGAAAGCTGATAAGCGGTCCCAGCTGAACCATGATCTCCCAGCACAATTTAGCTCGTCTCTAGCAAAGCGAGATGCCCTCGGTAATGAATGGGAAGCCATAAATGCTCAGATGTGCACAAACTCCGCCGATGCTAAAGGGATGGTGGCCCAGTATAGGGCCGATGTCAAAGTAGTCGAGGCCCGCCTGAAGACCACTCTTGAATATATGAGGTGGCTATTCCGAAGGGAGACCCTCGAAAGATCCAAGCTCGAGGCTTCAACCTATCTGCCGAGATCGAGGAGGCAAAAAGACTTGAGGTCGAGGCCAAGAAGCTTTCTGATCGCGAAGATGAATAGGGCTCCGTGGGCTCTGAAGAATTCGAAGGCCCCGATGTTGCTACTGACGGGTCGGGTTCAGGTGAAGATACACGTAGATGCCTTAGGTTTATTTTTATTTTTGTTTTTTGTATCCTGTACATATATTTTATTGAGGTCGTTTTTGTTGTGTCTCTGTAAAGATATTCCGGAATGCATAAAATTTTCTCTTTTCAGCAAACTCAACTAATTTAGCATCTTTCTATGACTCCTAACCTTGCAAACATTTCTAATGCCTTAGTATAGGATATGACGTAGCAACAAGTCATTTGTTTTCCGAGTTTTTGAAAACTCGAAGTGACTTGAAATGACCGGGAATTTTCCAAAATGCTTAAGTATTCTTAGACGATGCCTTTGTCGAGGGTAACCTTTTGGCAGGTTTTGAATTTTATTTGAAGGCATTATGTTTTGATAACGGTCTTCGGACGTATACGAGCCATTTTTAGGGTGACTGTAGCCTTTTAGGTTTAGGCACTTCTAATAGGCTTCGTGCCTCTGGGTTTCGATAACTCGAGCCATTCGAGTTTGTCTTGGACAACAGTCCCCTAGTGGGAGTAATCCTTTGGGCTCGGATAGGGGTGGACCTTGGGCTCGATAGTCTCCGGGTAGGAATATCCCTTAGCCTTGATACTTTTAAGGAGCAAAAATGTGTATAAGCAAGGTAGAAACTTTCTCTCATTTCGGTGCATAACATACAAGATTATAAGCGTGTAAAAGCTATATTATGTAAGGTTGTATATGCGAGCACGGTTCATTTGACCGTTTGTCCCTTACAATAAATCCTAACCACCGAGCCGAGGCTATTCAAACACAAAGTTTCTTCCCTTGCTAACAATCTTAATCCGAGATGATGGCCCCCAATATTCGAGGTCGATCTTCGAGAGGGCTCGGATATTGTTGATGTGACCATCAACTCTAATTTAAAACCGATCTTCGACTCTATGTTAGCACGATCCAATGTTGCCTCGTTAAAACCCTTTCCGGAAAACCTATTACGGACAAAACTAGTTCAAGGGAAAAAGAGTACAACGCGTGCTTTCAGACCTAACGACTATATCCTCCTTTGGTTGTTGCTTGCATGTGTTACTTCATTTCGCAATGTGTATAAAAAAATAAAATAGATGAGTTCATACCTTAGGAGTAGTTGGGTCGCGTTCCAGTTGTTCTGTAGTTGTGCACCATTCCCTGCTTCGAGTTAGTACAAACCTTTACCAGTAATCCCGATGACTCGATATGGACCTTCCCAATTCGGTCCCAGATTCCCTTTGTTCGGGTTTCGGGTGTTTAGTGTCATAATTCTTAACACTAAGTCCCCGATATTGAAGTCTCAGAGGTTGGCTCTTCGGTTGTACTTATTTCTGGGCGGCCAAATGGACAAGGGCGGCCTCGCGCCTCTCATTCAATAATTCTAGGCTCGTGCTCATGGCCTCACTATTTGATTCTTTGGTCGCATATCGAAACCTGAGACTCGGTTCCCCTACCTTGATCGGTATTAGTGCTTCGACACTGTAAACCAGCAAAAACGGGGTGGCCCCGGTACTAGATTTTGAGGTTGTACGGTATGCCCACAAGACTTCGGGCAAAATTTCCTCCCATTTCCCTTTGGCGTCAGTCAACCTTTTCTTTAGGTTTTGGAGTATGGTCTTGTTTGTTGACTCTACCTGCCCGTTCCTACTAGGGTGATAGGGTGTTGACAAGATCCTTTTGATCTTATGGTTCTCGAAAAATTTGCTAACTTTGCTGCCAATGAACTGTTTCCCGTTATCACATACGATCTTGGCCGGTATCCCGAACTGACATATTATATGGTCCCAAATAAAATCGATAACTTCTTTTTCTCAGATTTCTCGAACGCCTGAGCTTCAACCCATTTAGAAAAATAGTTAGTCATAAATAGTATAAATTGAGCCTTACCGGGTGCCCATGGCAGGGGATCGACAATGTCCATTCCCCATTTTATGAATGGCCAAGGTGACAAGACCGAATGTAGTAGTTCCACGGGCCTATGGATCATCGGTGCATGTTTCTGACAACCGTCACATCTTTGTACAAAGTCCCTTGTATCTTTCTCCATGTCAGTTCAGTAATAGTCGACCCTGATTATCTTCTGAACCAAAGACTCTGCCCCCGAATGGTTTTCGCAGGTTCCCTCGTGAACTTTTCTCAGAATGTATTCAGTATCTCCCAGCCCTAAGCATACAATGAGTGGGTCGTCAAATGTTCTTCTGTACAATGTACCCTCCGACAAGCTAAACCTTAACGCCTTCGTGCACAAAGCCTTTGATTCTTTAGGATCCGATGGAAAATTCCCAATCTTAAAGTAATCTATATACTTATTTCTCCAGTCCCAAGTCAAACTTTTTGAGTTTATCTCAGCATGGCCTTCCTCCACTACCGATTTTATGAGTTGAACAACCGTTCATGAGCTGAATTCATCATCATCAACCGATGACCCCAAGTTAGCCAGGGCATCGGCTTCGCTATTTTGATCCCGGGGTACGTGATGTAGGGTCCATTCTTTGAATCCACGTAGTGTTACCTGTAATTTGTCCAAGTACCTCCACATTCGGTCATCATTTACTTGGAATGTCCCATTGACTTGATTCACCACAAGGAGGGAGTCGCACTTAGCTTTGACTGCTTTGGCCCCTAGGATTTCATCCAGTTCGAGACCTGCAATCATGGCCTTATACTCGGCCTCATTGTTAGTCAATTTTATATTTCTAATGGACTGCCTAACTACCTTACCTGTAGGCGATTTCAGTACTATGCCGAGTTCAAACCCCTTTGCGTTTGAGGCACCATCCGTAAAGAGGATCTAGATTCCCAAGGAAGTCCCTGAGGTGACCAACAATTCCTTTTCGACTTCGGGTATTAAGGCCGGTGTGAATTCAGCCACAAAGTTTTCCAAATTTTGAGATTTGATTGCGGTACGGGGGCGATATTCGGTATCGTATCCACTAATTTCTATGTCCCATTTGTCCAATCGGCTCGAGAGCTCGGGTTTGTACATTATGTTACTTAATGGGTAAGAAGTTACAATGCATATGGGATGGCATTGGATTCAACTTTCTGGAGGCGCTTAGCGAAGCCAACGCCAATTTTTCTAGGTGAGTGTACCTTGTTTTGGCCCCGCCTAGGTTTTTACTAACATAATAGATAGGAAATTGTGTACCTTCCTCTTCTCAAACTAAGACTCCGCTTACCGTTATCTCAGATACCGCTAAGTACAGGTACATCTGCTCGTCCGCCTTCGAAGTATGGATCAAAGGTGGACTCGAAAGGTACCATTTAAGTTCTTCCAAGCCCGCTGGCACTCCGGGGTCCATGGAAAGTTATTCTTTTTCTTCAATAATGAGAAAAACCGATGTCACTTATCGAAGGATCTCGATATGAATCAGCCTAGGGCGGCTATACGCCCGATTAGCTTCTAAATGTCCTTGACATTGTCTACCACGGTGATGTCCTCTATAGCTTTGATTTTGTCGAGATTGATCTCGATCCCTCGGTTGGATACCATGAATCCAAGGAACTTTCCGGATCCGACCCCGAACGCGTATTTCTCCAGATTTAGCTTCATATGGTATTTCTTCACTATGTTGAAGGTTTCCTACAAGTGTTTCAAATGGTCCTCTGCTCGGAAGGACTTAACTAACATGTCGTCAATGTAAATCTCCATTGATTTTCCTATTTGTTCTTCGAACATCTAATTTACTACGCATTTGATAAGTGGCACCGGCATTTTTTAGCCCGAGCGGCATTACGTTATAACAATAGGTGCCGAATTTAGTGATAAAGGAAGTTTTTTCTTGATCGCTCGGGTCCATTCAGATTTGGTTGTACCCAGAATAGGCATCGAGACAATTGAGTATCTCATGCCCGGCCATCGCATCGATCATGCGATCAATGTTAGACAAAGGAAAAGAATCCTTGGGGCACGCCTTATTCAAATCTTTGTAATCTACACACATTCTTTTTTTATTTCCCTTTTTAGGTACTACCACTACCTTAGCCAACCAATTCGGGTACTTAACTTCCCGAATGGAACCTATTTTAAGGAGTTTGGATACCTCGTCTTTGATGAACACATGCTTGACTTCGGATTGAGGCCTCCTATTATGTTTTACCAGGTGGAACTTTGGGTCCAAGCTTAGCTTATGAGTGGTTACTTCTGGCGGGATCCCTGTCATATCTAAATGGGACCAAGCAAAACAATCCACGATAGCTATAAGAAATTTAATGAGTTTTTTCCTGAGATCGGGAGTCAACCCCGTGCCAGGTATACCTACCGATTGGGCAAATGTTCAATCAACACGACTTGCTCCAGCTCCTCGACCGTCGACTTGGTGGCATCAGAATCATCAGGGGATATGAACGACCTAGAAACTTTGTAATCAACTTCTTTGCCTATCTCCTGCTTCTCCCGTTCGATCGGGGCTGGTGTAGGTGATTGCTATTTTATTTCTTCCTTCCTAACCGAATCTGAATTCTTTGATGTTGAGAGCACGGATATCGAGGTCACCTCATCGACCGTGAACATATCTTTTACGATCGGTTATTCTCCGTAAATTGTCTTGATCCCTCCCGGTGTGGGGAATTTTAATGCCTGGTGCAGTGTCGATGGTATTGCCCTCATGTTATGAATGCACGGCCTTCCGAATATAGCGCTATATCTCATATCTCCTTCAATCACATAGAACTTTGTTTCCTGAATGGTCGCAACGGTGTTTAATGGCAGGGTTATCTACCTTTTAGTATTTTCGCACGCCATGTTGAATCCGTTTAAAGTTCGGACTGCGGGCACTATTTGTTCTTGTAAACGCAGCTGTTCCACGACCCTCGGTTTAATGATACTGGCCGAGCTACCTGGATCAATTAACACACGCTTAGCTCGAGATTTACTTATGAGTACAGATATTACGAATGCATCATTATATGGTTGCACAATGCCTTCGACGTCCTTGTCATTGAAAGATACAGTCCCCTCAAGTTGAGTCCGTTTTTCACTTGTAATGGACACCTTAGTGCGCTTCAGCGTTCGCCTCTGGGGACGTCGACTCCACCAATGATCATATTAATGACTTGCTGGAGTTCCTCTTGCTTGATCTTCTTGTTAGAGTCCCTATTCATGAAGTGATATTTGGCTCGATCACTCAAAAATTCTCGGAAGTGTCCGTTATTGAATAACCAAGCTACTTCTTCTCTTAGTTGTCCACAGTCTTCGGTTCGGTGGTCGTGAGTGCCATGATACTTACACATTAGGTTGGGGTCCCTTTGGACAGGATCGGACTGCAACGGTCGAGGCTATTTGGTATCTTTGATGTGTCTAACGGCGGATACAATGCTGGCAACATCGACACTAAAGTTGTATTCCGATAATCTTGGTGCCTCCTTGGCCTCGAGTAGCCTGTCGAAACTTTTCTTGCTCATGAGTCCCCGACTATTATGACCTCGATCGTTCCTTTTTTCATTCCTCGCAGGGGTGCATACGGACACATTAGCCCTTCGATCTCCGTTATAGGTTTGGTATCGATCTCTGTTCGATCTTGGTTCATGATCAACGACTCTTTTGGATATGTCACTTGTTCTGACGGGATATACGATCCGAAAGGGGTCTTGAGCTGATCATCTTCAACTCTAATTTGTGATTGGTACCTGTTATGGACGTCGGCCCAAGTTACGACCGGGTATTCTACCAAGTTTTGTTTCAACTGCTGTGAAGCCAATGAGCTTTGGGGGTTAAGTTCTTAGGTGAATGCCTGAACGGCCCAATCGTCTGCGATCGGAGGTAGATCCATCCATTCCATTTGAAACCTCGACACGAATTCCCTAAGCATCTCCTTATCCCTTTGCTTTACTTTGAAAAGGTCTGACTTTCGGGTCTCGACCTTGATGGCCCCGGCGTGCGCCTTTACAAAGGCATCTGCAAGCATAGCAAACGAATCAATAGAATTAGGGGGTAAGTTTTGATACCATATCATAGCTCATTTGACAAGTTTTCACCATACTTTTCAGCAGAACGGATTCGATTTCATCATCTTCTAAATCGTTCCCCTTGATGGCACACGTGTAGGATATCACATGTTCATTTGGATCAGTTGTTCTATTGTAATTCTAAATTTCGGGCATACAGAACTTCTTTGGGGTTGTTTCAGATCTGTGCTCGGAAGGAAAGGCTTTTGGACAAATTTCATGGAATGCCTTTCAATATCAAGGGTGCTCCTGGGATCTGATCAACCCTAGAGTTATACGTCTCCACTTTTTTGTCGTTAGCTTTGATTTTCTTTTCCCATCGATTCCACCCGCTTCGTCAGTTCCTAGAGCATCCTCATTATTTCGGGGTTGGCCCCGGCTTCAGCTTCACCCGGCCTTTCTGAGGTTCGTTCATTTCTTCAGGTAATCTCCCGGGATGGTTCGGGCTCAACTCTGTTGGGGGCGTGGCATTGGTTCTGTAACTGGGCTATTGCCACCTGTTAAGCTTGTAACATTTCGAAAATCATCCGCAAATTGATCTCATCGCCTTCATCATCGTGCGTACCCCTGGCTACTGACCTGGCTCCCCCACGAACATTGTTTTCTGGGTCGGTGGGCAAGTTAGCATCGATGGCCACATGGGAGTTGACATCGATTGGGTCTGTGACCGGGGCTCCGTTGGGGTAAGCAGGGGAAACCTCGTTGCTATGCACTATGTTGTTGTTCTTACCATGGTGGCCAGACTCAGCATCAACGTTCAAGTGAGCAGAGTGAGACTTTGACATTCTTAAATTTAACTTGAAATTAAAATCTCAAAGAACAAGAGTAAAGCAGAGTGCGTTATGGAAATGTATATCAAATTGCCATTATTATCCTTAGCCCCACGGTGGAGTTGATACCCAATTTTTCCCTATATATTTTTAATATGCAAAATATCTTCAAAATAGCATATATATGCATACATAAGCATATCCAAGTGTTTTATTATTTTTCCTGTATTTTAGAGGTTTTTTAATTGATTTATTTTCCCCTTTTTTATCCATAAAATCCCAATAATTATTTTTAAAATTATTATTTTTGATAATTCATCCATTGTATTTTTATATTTATTCCAAAATATGGCTAAGGTAATTCTTACATATTTTTACAATTTTATTTAGTATTTTTAAAGCTAAATTGCACTTAATTGCAATATTAGCCCTTTTAAGGTTTAATTAGGTTTTATATTCATAAAACCGGATGCTGTATTTTTAAATTGTTAATTATGTATTATAAACCATTTTCGCCTTAAATTAATTTTCAGAAATTATTTACTATTTTTTCATAAATGAAAAGGGAAACTGGCTATATAAATAACAGGCCTTTTGTATTTCAATTCTAGCCCAAATTGGACCCCAAATCCCCCAGCCCAATTTTAATTGTAATCCGACCCTAACCTAATTTTATAACCCGACCCACCTAACCTCTATAATCTCGTCCGTTGATCTCCCAGATCAATGGTCCCCGTTCCACCTGCCTAAAATTAACCCAAATGACCCCTTAACCTAACTCATTTCTACCAACCCGCCGCCCTCGAATCCCCTTCCTCTCCAATTCTCCCTACAACCTCACTCAAACCCTATCCGCCACCACCCAAATCAACCCTAATCCCCTTCGATCCCCACTCAGTCCATGGACTCCCATGGCTGTTTGAGATGTATACCGGTCTCCTATGTCTACTAGTTGCCTGTTATGTGATTTCATGGAAAGATCTCGAGAGATCTAGTCCAGTCTTTGCTCAACTTCTATCTATGGCCCTTTTTCGGCCATCCATGGCCGTTCAAGTCAGATCCATGGCTTTTCCGGCTAGATCGGTAACTTTTCGAAGTTTTTCTCACTCTTCTGGGTCCTCCGAAACCCTAACTTTTAAGATTTTTTAATTTTCTTTCAGATCTGTCTTAGATCTGTGTATGTTATGAACCTTTTGATGTTTTCCTCAAAGGTTTCTCCGATTCTTTTCCAAAGTGATTCTTCGTCTTCAAGATTAGGGTTTCTTAAACCTTTTTTAAGACTTTTCCTCTGATTTTTCAGTATTATCTTATGATTTTGCTACGTTTAAATCGTTTGTTTATGTCTTTCTTCTACCTGGTTCATCGTGTTGAAAACCCTAAGTATTTTGGTTTTATCCGAGGTTTGGAACTGTCTTTGTTTATTGTGTGTACTTGTTTCGATTGAGTTCTTCATGGTTAAATCCTTTTCTTTGTTTGTCTTGACTGAGTCTGAGTTCTCACCGTTTTGTTAAAACCCTAATTTCCTAAAACTTTTCTTACTTGTTACTGTGAGTTTTTTAAAGACTTCCTTTACTCATTTCCGTGTGTGTTGGTCTGATCTCCTTTACCTGTTGCTATGTGTTAGACTGGTTTCTTCATTTTGGTTCTATGTGTGAGCCATGACTGCTTGACCTTGTTGATTTCCATGCTTGAGTAGTCCTTAGCCTATTCATGTCACTTCTGTACGCTTATGTTCATCTAATTTGCTTTTTTTGTCAATAGGTTTGACCCTGCATGTCTGATACGCCTGTTCATTCTTTTCTATTTATATATTGAATGGCAGAATTATGATTCCTTCTTGATTGATATTGATTTCCTCTAGTTACGATTGATTGCAAAGGTTTTCTTATAAACCCCTAATTTTACTCATTTGATTAAGTTGATTGATTCCTATTCCTTTATTTGCTGTGATGTTTCACCCCTGCTGAATCCTTTCCCCAAATTAAGTATATTATGTACTTAGACTCAATTATATGCCCTATACTTTTACTGCCCCTTATATGGTAAAAATCAATCTCCCTCAAACTGATTTTCTTTCCTTAAATATCATGTTAGTATCCGTTTGAGCAGTAACTCCTTGATTTAAGGGAAGTACTTGTATTAACTGATTCTAATGATGATTATTTCTATATTTATGTTAAACCTTTACTTGTTACCTTATTTTATACTCGTTTTCAAAGCTATAAATACCCTATCCTCTCTTCTCTAAAGACACGAATAACTAAGTTCAAAGACACACACTTACACATTCAAACTCTCTTTCTTTCTCTACTACTTGTGCTACTGCCTTGTCAAGTCGGCTGAAAGCCAAGGCTAGACTGTGGAATTCTGATTGCTTTACTTTTCTTTTCCTTCACTTTGCTTCTTCAACTGGTATGTCCCTAGTTTAAATTCTGAAACTCAAACCTATGTGTTCCCCTTTTGTCAATCACTGTCTCTTTTTGCACTGACTTAATGGCTCATGCTGTTGCACCTTTTGTTTACTGCTCAACATGCTTAAATTTCTGCCCTCTTTTGTTCAAATGTAATTGGTATTTACTTGTTCCTGCTTATGTCCCTCAACTAGCATGTCTTCTAATGTACTTGATTCATGACTAATTATGTGTTTCTGTTTTGGGTCCTCTATGTCCCCAACCCCTACTCCCCTGTTTGTAACTGCTGAAGCATGTACTCCTCTCTGAACTTGTTATGTGGTTTTGTTGCTCCTATCCCTTGCTCCATTTCAAAACTCTTCTGTTGTTCTACAAACTTATTTCAAACATGCTGTTTTTAAAACTATTTCAAGCACTCCTACATGCACTCTTAGATCATTAGGTTCTGCCCCTCTTGTGTGAGCCTTGCTTTGGGACCCTTGAGCTCCCTGTGAACCTGGACACATAAGGGTTGGCCCTTCCACACTGCACCAACTCTTGGTTATGCAATCTGGGTGTGAGCACTGCCCGGGATCCCTTGAGGTCCTTAGGGAACTCTGACACACCTAGGTAGGAGAGAAAGCTATGGAACACTATTGGCATTCGAGGTGGTTTATTACATAACTCAGAGAGGAAGTCAGAATCAGGCTTCCTATAGTTGTAACTTTTTTTTTTCTGCTTATGTAATTCAATCACACGGCCTGTAATGATTGGTAAACAAGTATTGGGGTCGCTAGTGAAAAGGGATGGGAAAATATGCATGCTATAGTTGTTAAAGGGTAGAAAGCATGATATTAGGTTTATATTCCTAATTGTGCAATAGAAACCATGTTTAGGAGTCATTATGCATTAGAAATCATGCTCTTAGGACCTTTTGTTTCTTGCTTCAACACTTCATTCATTAGTCCATGTTTATGTCTATCACTTAGAAATCTTGCTCCTAGGACAATAACAACACTGGTATAAAAAGGCTGTTATTCCAGAAAACATGCAACTATTATGTACACTTAGAAACCATGCCTTAGGGATTCCGCCATTTGCATGTATTAGATATCATGTCCTAATATCCTGTTTGCATTTCGTTTAAAACGCCTAGTTGATTCATGAAAAGGTAGTAAAGTAATAATTTTCACATTGTGATGCTTCTGAATAAAATTGGTAACCATCTCTGCAACTAGAATAGCATGTTTTAGGTAAGGAATAATCTCCAAACTGTTCTTAATAACTTGGGATAACTATTGCATATCGCTTTACGCCTAAGCAAGCCTTAGGTAATTACTTTAATAAAACTAGAACTGCCTTTGTTCAATTATCAACTGTTAAAATCAGTAGGCAAAACCTGATTCGGACTTCTTTTCCGAGTCATGTGATAAATCTGGTTCTGATGTTATCACTCAAACACTCTGCTTTAAGATTTTAAATTCAGACCTTAACTGTGTATAACTCATGCTGTCTATGTGCACTATCTGCGGAGGTAAACCTGAGCCTTCTATTTGCTTTGTATGTTTCCCCTTCTAAAATGCAGTCTTATGTGTTTTTGTCTGTCGCTTTAGTATTTTTGCCTTTGAACCTGAGGGTCTGCCTAGAACCTCCATCTTATAGGAATAGGAGTCCTAAATTTCTCCGGGACTGATAGGAAGGGACGGGTAACAGCATGCAATAAGAGTCGAGACCAACCCTCGCTTTAATTACCTTCACGGGGCGGGAAAGGGTAGATATGGATATGATGACCGGTGCGATAATACCACGTGTATCCCCTCTTTGAGGAGTGTCATACCGGGTATTGCATTGATGTGATCCACATTACAAACAAACCTAGGACCCCTTTACATTCATAAGCATGCTTAGATTATAACTCTTTTCAAAACCTTGCTTTTATTAATCGTTTTTCAAACGCTTGTGTATTTTAACCTAAATCCCCTGCTATGTGAGCCTTACTTATCTACTTGCTAATAGCACAAATTCACAAAAAACTGTCTGGCGGGGAACCACACTAGTGGATCCTGAGGGGTGCCTAACACCTTCCCCTTAGGATAATTTCAAGCCCTTACCCTATCTCTGATTATTAAACGTAGTTGTAGATAAACCCTGTAGGTGCCCTAACGCACCTTAAAAATCGTTAGGTGGCGACTCTTCAAAAAATCCAATACCCAATTTCCAAAAGGAAATGAGTCATTACACCTCCATGAATGTCGAAAACCGGACTCCTCTCCGCGGAGGGAAAAAGGGGGCGCGACAGATGGGCGCCAAACTGTTTACCCTAAAAAACGGATAACAATTGAATTTATATGTGGTTTTAAGGATATGCAGATTAATTCAATACAAATAATTAATGGTGTTAGATTAAACAGATAAAGGACGTAATAAATTGCCAAACCAATAGTGAAAGTGATCCCGGACTCAGTAATGACTTAATGAAGTGCATGCCTCCTCAATCCCGGGCTCATAATAATGGAGAACTGATGAACAAAAGTTGGAATAGAGAAAAATAATGATATATTGCCTTGATATGTGTGTTACAGTGTGTCCTATGAATATAAGTTTTCCCCTTTATACAGTAGGGAGTTTTACCCTAAGTACAATTTTAAGAAAGATAAAAATCTTTCATCTTGCTATTCAGTAATCTACTACTGATACGGGCCGAGGTTTACACCGTGACATCCGGTTGGGCACGGATATCATGACCCTTTGTTAGTCGTGTGCGATCGTTTGGTAATGCCTCCCGAAGCTTTGTGGTTACCTGGGGGTGTGGCCCCGATGCTTCCGAGGGCAGGTATTTTGCTTGAACCTCGATGCGAGCTGCTCCTTGCCCTGACTCTGATTCTTACGGTCACATCTCTGCTCCGTTCTTCACCAAAATTCGAGGTGTCCGACGGGCTCGGTTTCACCCGTATACAATATGCACTTTCTTGTTTTTATAAATCTTTAAATTAATTTTTATAAGATAAAGACTTAAAATTCGCCGTTTAGCTATAAAAATTATCAATTTGCTAATACAAAAAATTATTTGTAAATACTGACTTTGGCACAGATACTTTAGTATGAGAAAAATATTTAAACACTTGTTTGAATATGAAATAAGAATTTTTATTTATAAATATCTAACTTTGTTTTTAAGGAAAATCATATCCAAACACAATTAGAACCAAATACTACATTAGTACTATTTTTACAAATTGAACTTTTAATAATTTTCTTTCAACCAGGTACAGCCTAATCGTCTATTGTCTTTGAAGTTTGAATTGGCCAAGTGTGCTACCGTGTCATCAACAGGAAGAGAATGAGCAGAGGTATCGACAACAACAAGAAGAAGAAGACGGAAGACGACGAGGTTGAAGAGCTGCTGCGCGCGGCGGAGGATGATGTGTTCCTCAAGCTCAGCCTCAATTCCCATATGGCTCGTGGTTCTTCCACCCAATTCATCGATCCAGATCTCGATCAACGTTTCCGTGCCCTCAAATCCAAGCAAACCCCCAAAACCAAAAACCCTAATCCCCAACAACCATGTTCAACCTCTACAGCTTCCGATGATAACTTGTTTCCCAGATTTGCAGCTCTCAAAAGCTCCCTTCCCGCTTATTCTTCTTCGGCTAACCAACAGGCTGCGGAGGACAATGAAGAGGATGACGATGAAGTTGAGAAGGTGATTAAGTGGGCCATTGATGCTGCTAGGCTTGACCCTTCACCTCCCTCTGACACTGATGAAGATGAAAATAGTGAGGATGATGTCAGCTAAGCGGAAATGATTTATGAACGTGTGGTATTTCTTGTTGAATTGTGGTTGGATGTTTAGATTTGATATTGGTAAGAACTTGTATCTATTGTCATTCTTATTGCTATGCTGATACTACTTGTTTATGCTTACTGTTAACCAAAGTTGCTTGTTTACATTATTAGGCTTAGTAATATATATTCCCCTAAAAGTTAAAATGTAATCCTAATTGTACTTTAATATTGATAGACGAAACCTAGAATATGAGATTGTCTTTTTAATACCCTGCCGTTGTTCAAAGATCATAAACTCCCAAATGGTCTGTGTCTCTGTTGATACATGGATGATTTTCTGGTCGCTGGAATTCTCAACTTAAAAGCAATAGTGTGCAGTGTACTCCTCTAACATTTGGATGATAGAACACGTTCCTTATGAACAGATGATATTTGTATAACTGGTGTTGTATCCAAAAGCTAGTTTTGTAGCCTGAGGATTTAGTTAGAAAATCTCATATGTACTATTAGTGATAAATAGTAGGAGTACCTTGTTTTTGTTTATTATATATACTGCTTTAGGCATCTGTATAAATGGAGACGCGCTTCCGGTATTTTGTGTGACAAGGTCACCGAATCTTAAGGGTAAATTCTACAGAGTGGTGGTCAGACCAACGATGTTGTATGGGGCTGAGTGTTGGCCAGTCAAGATGGCTCATGTTCAGAAGATGAAGGTAGCAGAGATGAGGATGTTGAGATGGATGTGCGGGTACACCAGGTTAGATAGGATCAAAAATGAGGTTATTCGCGATAAGGTGGGTGTGACCCTATTGACGACAAGATGCGGGAAACACGACTTAGGTGGTTTGGTAATGTGAGGAGGAGGAGCACAGACGCCCCGGTGAGGAGGCATGAGATGTTGACATTGGAGGGTCTACAGAGAGGTAGGCCAAAGAAAAGGTGATTAGGCAAGATATGACGCAGCTTCAACTGACCGAGGACATGATCCTTGATAGGAAGGTATGAATGTCGAGGATTAGTGTAGTAGAGTAGGTAGTCTAGAGTGTTCATATCAGTAGTATTGGTACGCAGTCTCGCTTTCTGTTGGTAGTAGGTTTTTATGACTAACCGTTGTTTTTTTCCATTGTTGATCACCTTACTGTCTTGTTTTTATTCTGCTTTTATATGGCTTTTTGGTGTTGTCCCTTCTTGTCTATATTTTCATTAATGTGGCACTTATGTTTTCCTGAGCCGATGGTCTATTGGAAACAACCTCTCTATCCTTATAAGGTCTGCGTACACACTCCCTTCCCCCGACCCCATGGTGTGAGATAATAGTGGGTATATTATCCTTGTTCTAGCTGCTTTAGGCATCTGTATCTTATGTTACTGATTCTTCATTAACTTTCACATCTACTGTTTGTATCAAATTTTATACTAATATGTCTAGCCTAGGCATCATCAATACACTGATTTTTATGTTTTCAACCTCAATTGTGTAAGTAGATATTTTCTCTGGTTGAACAGGGGACTGGTCCGGTGCAAATAAGGTAAGGGTATTAAACGGGTGGGCCGGGCCGGTTCGAGTTGGAAAACAATGAAACCGGGCGGTTTCGGTTCCGGACCGGTTACGGGTTAGTCTTTACCGGGCTTAACGGGTCCGGGTTCATCCGGATAAAAATAAACCGTAAGGGTTACGGGTCCAAGGGGCCGGGCCGGGTTAGTGTTTTTTTTAATTTTTTTGTTTGTATTTTGTATAACTATTGTAATTTATTAATATAAAGTAAAAATATAAAGAATACAATGAAGATGGAAAAAATTGCACTTATAAATTGCAAGTGCTACATTTATTTCAAAATTCAAACTTACAAATTGAAAGTTTTACATTTAACAAGTAAATTAACGAAAAAAGAGTAAATTCAAAGGTTTTGCATTGCCTTAGACTCTTTACCTTAAAAAAACAAATTGGTATCTAGCCGTTAAACTTGACTTGTCTTGGCCGGGTCGGGCCGGGCCAGGCCGATTAACCGGTTCTACATGGATTTTGGTTGACCGAATTTGACCGGTCCGGTTAACCGGATGAATTAAATTGAACGGGCCAACCCCCTAACTCCAGTAACTCAGCCCACCCGGCCCCTAAGTACCGGGCCGGGTCGGGCCCGGGTCAACCCAGCCCGTTTGACACCTCTAAAATAAGGTGACCATTTCAACCTTGTTTCAGTTCACAATATTTCTTATGGTGTACAAATAAAACCGACAAACCGCACCAACCCGCTAATCCGAGTCAAATCGAGAAAAAAAAATCTGACTATGGTTTGGTTTGATTTGGGTTGGTGTTGGAAGAAAAAATCCGACCATAATTGGTTTGGTTTGGTTTTAACTAAAAAAATCAAACCGAAACCAAACCAACCCGGCATTATATGTATATAAGTTTTAAATATGTTTAATACATAAAAATATTTATTGTAGTGTAGTTTATAAATATTTCTTAAACTTTTTTCATAGTTTTATCTTTTAACGTATTATTTCAAGCTTTGACTTATAATTTTTGGATGCTCCAATTAGTTTTCTAGTACTTATTAGTCGTACTTATTTTAGCAACTTAGTAATTTTAAATTATATTTGTTTTCATTATGGTTTATTAATATATATATTTATTTTATGCGATTTTATTATCTTTCTTGTTGAATATTTTAGTACAATGTCATGACCCATCTCATATTTATGTTATTTTATTGAAAAACACCTTATATAGTTCTGTCTTACCTAGGGTTAAAGAAATATTTGGAACACAAATTCTATAATTTGTGCTATGAAGACTTTATTGAAAAAAAAAACCGAAAAACCCCGAAAACCCGAGAAAGCCCGAGACTAAAGAATCCGACTTTTATTGATTTGGTTTGATCCTTAAATTTAATAACCCGACATAACTGGTTTGGTTTGATAATTGAAAAATTCGAACCAACTCAACCTATGTACACCCCTAATTGCTATATAACAAAGAGAGATGCATGGCTGGCTGCTTATGGTATTTGTTTATTGATCCCTTATA
Organism: Nicotiana attenuata; assembly: GCF_001879085.1. Classification (NCBI taxonomy): domain Eukaryota; kingdom Viridiplantae; phylum Streptophyta; class Magnoliopsida; order Solanales; family Solanaceae; genus Nicotiana; species Nicotiana attenuata. Next base: position 49,146 of record NW_017675410.1, read on the forward strand.
ATCTTAGTGTGCACCGACAATAGTGGGGCCATAACATGGAAAAGTGCTATAATTTTCATGGATTTTGGTTATAATTCGCCGATGATGTAACAATTCTTTTATGTTATTAATGAATTTTAACATGTGATAGATAGTATGTTAGTTATACGTTTCACCTAATTATCAATTAGTAATTATTTGAAATTTACTTGTAATTGCCTAATAAAGGGTGATTTTTAAAGATAGCCAAATTTATAACTGGTCGTTCAAAAATAGCTCAATTTCAAAAGTAATCGAAATTTAGCCACTTTTTATGTAAAGATAAATCTGAGCGTAAACACTGTTCAAAACCCGGAAAATACTCCAGTATATTATGCTGGAGTTCCAGCATAAGTATACTTGAACTCCAACATATTATACTGGAGTTCCAGGATAGTATGCTGGAACTCCAGCATAATATGATGGAGTTCCAGCATAAATACACTAGAACTCCAGCATAATATGCTGGAGTTCCAGCAAGTATAATGGTCCAGTATAATATACTGGAGTTTGGAGCACCAGTGCTCCAGTCTCCAGTATATTATACTGGAGCCAGCAAAGTATACCGGTCCAGCATAATATGCTGGAGTTCATACACAAGTGCACCGAACTCCAGTATATTATGCTGGACCGGTCTTTATTGCAGCAAAACGGTGGCTATTTTTTATTGACTTGGTAAACGCTGGCTATTTTTGATTGACCAGTCCGAAAACTGGCTATACCGTGAAATTTTGGCATCGATTGACCACCACAAAAGGCCTCAAAGTTTTGCCATGCAATCCATAAATCAACACAATCGGTTAGAAGTAGAGACAAGATATAGTCGAAGAGAGAAAAAATATTTTCATTAATTAGTCAAATACAACTTGTGCATCCTTATATATCTCACTATGCATTAACAACCTTCTAACTAACTACTAACAGACTAACTCCCTCTAGTTTCTACTTATTGCAAAGTGACCCCTCACTAACTCTTTTGTGTTATTCTGTTAACTATCACAACACATATTGCTAGTTTATCTGAACATGCTATTATTTGTTTCTTTTTTCAGGATTGTACCTTATTATTGGAATTGTGGAAGTAACCTTACAATTTTTAATTACAAAGAAGATCTTAGTACACACTTCAATTAAGAACAATACAAAGAACCAGCAAAACTCCAAGGCAGTAAAAGAGAACAAATAGCGAATTCTCTACTCTAACAGGGACAAGATGGCTAGGATCATAATGATAGTCCTCATGTACAAACGCATAGGTAGAAACTGGCAATGAATGAATGTGACGGAACTGCTCAGTACTCTGCTCGGCCTCGTTGTCTTCAACTCTGCCACTTTCTTCTTTTTCCTCCGCGGCGGCGCCATCTTCTTCATTTGGTTCAGGCGCAACGAGTTCAACTCTCTTCTTCAGTTTCCCCTTTAGTTTCTTTTGCAGCTTCACTGGATTCAATTTGCCAACTAATTTTACCATGAACTTTGTTCCCTTCTGCTCGATTGAAATCCCTGATGACTTTAGGCCTTTATTATCCTGCAAATCTTGAATGCATTTGTGAACTCTTGAATTGCAACCTTTACAGGCACAGTGCATGTCTATTTCAAAGTTTGCACTGACATTTTGCTCGATTTCTTCTTCCATCACTTGAATCAAGAAAATTGTTATATGTATTTTTCGACAACACAGTTCTTGTAAGGAATTAGGCTCAGTTTCTTCCATTTTTATACATGTTATATTGTGTGCATCAGGTTAATTAGTTCAAGAAAATCCAGAAATTTGAAACCGCGTTCATGGTACTGAGAAATTGCCTTCCAATTTAAGGGCAACTGTCCTTGTGGCCGTGCATTTTACTTACTCGTCTTATTACGCGAATGTGGACCTTGACTTTTGGGCTGTGGGGTTCTTAGCCTTTTAACTCCTACCATAATCTTTCCATACAACTTTCACTCTCAACATTATGCAAATATAATTTTTCACCGCTCAAATATATTTGGTTTGTTGAACTAATATTTGAGTCACACTTACAAATTCGAAAATTAGATTAGAAGTTTGAGTTTTTTTATAAAAAAAAAAAAAAAAATTGAATAGTAATTTCAAGAACCTATTTGGAGTTGAACGTTGCCTTTGCAAAGTTAAATATAAGTCACTTAGTTGCAATATATGTGTGTTAGTTGTATTTATATGTAATTCCCCTAATCAATAATTCGGAAACAGCCTCTCTACTCCTTCGGGGTAGGGGTAAGGTCTGCGTACACACTACCCTCCCCAAACCTCACTAGTGGGATTTGACTGGGTCGTTGTTGTCCCCTAATCAATAAGAGTTGTTGTGGAGTGATAATTACTCATCCATCCTTAACAAGAGGTTTCAGGTTCGAGCTCTGGTATGGAGTCGCTTTTGATATGGTTACCTTAATGTGAAACTTCCAGACGTGAATCTGGATTTAGTCGAGTCCCAATGTAAGTACCGAACACCGAATAAAACCCCCAAAAGAAAATCATATCGTATCGGTAAATACCATTTACATAGGTGATCAAATTTGGTGTGATCTGTAAATATACTATTTCACATAACGACCATCGGATACAATATCAAAGGACTAATATGTTTTCACTTGTTCAATTTCCACTTCAAAACTTGGTTATATATATGAAACGGCAATTCGTCGAAGAATAGACGCGGGGAGAATACTATAGAACTGTATTCATAGACGGGATTGAGAATTTTTTTGTAAATAAAAGTGTTACGTAAACATTAGAAATCTTACTCAACACGAATTAATTCACGTGGACTCCAATAATGACACAAGGCTTAACCCTAAATTCAATTTAACACTGGGTAATAAAACCATACATATATGATACTGATAATGCATCTCAAATGAATGGTTTAATACATGTCAACAAATAGAAATTAAACACATTATGTTTAGCAAGACGATACATAATATATCTCCTTAAAAGAAAACAAAAAACTAAACAAAAGAAGAAGAAAAACAGATAAAAAATTAATGCAGAAATCAAAGTGATTTAGAGAGCGTTAATTACAGCTCTTAAGACATTGATCTAGAGAAGAGATCAAATCCAAATCTTCTTTCTTGTTATATAATAAAATTCTTCTACTCCTTAGATTACTCCGATATATAATATCCATACAGAGTAAGGGAATATGAAAATTTTAGTATTCCATAAACAAAGGCAGATTAAAATTTAATTAAATTCCTAATCAGAGTTCTTTTACTTCCTTCTTTTTTTCTTCTTCTTAAACCCAGCAATTAACTCACATAATTCTGCAGTATTCAGCTTCTCTATAGACAAATCGATCACAATATTCTGGCCCATAACCATGAATTTTTGGACACCAAATACATTCCAGAACAAAGCAATCACAATATTGTGACCCGTAATAACCATGAAAATTTGGACACCAGCACATTGGCTTGACATTTTCTTCTTTTTTCTCCTTCTGAATAATCTTGACTGATTTTTTCAGCTTCTCTTTCAGTTCTTTCACTAGACACTCAATGTCCATTTCCCCATCCACTGTCACCAAGTTCTTTGACCTATCGATGAATATTCCTTGAAACCCTTTTTAATATCATTTAAAACAATAATTCAGTCTATTAGTAAAACCCCTTAAAAAAACGAAAAAAGGAAATTTTGTTAAAAAGAAACTTTACCTTTGGTTTTGGTTATGATTTTTTGCATGTTTTCGACACACTTATCGCACCCCATGTTGATTTCCAGCATGATTTTTTTGGAAATCTCTTTCTCTTTATTTGGCTTTGGAGAAATTAATTCCACTGGTTTCTTCAATTTCTTTTGAAATTTCTGTTGAAGTTTTGATGGTTCCACTTTACCAGTCACTGTGACTTTGAATTTCATTTCAGTTTCCTCTATATTCATTGACTTTATACCTATCATAATAAACAAAAATAATGGCAAGTTTTAAAGAACAATTAATTAATAGAAATAGATGGCAAAAATGAAAAGAAGAAAAACTTAAATCAAGAAATTCAAAGATGGTATCATATATACCATGCAAATCTTGAGTACACTTGGAAATTCTTTTGAAACAATTCTTGCAATCACAATGCATGTCTATTTGAAGAACCACTTTAACGTTTTCTTCTTCTTCTTTCTTCTTCCCCTTCTGTTTGGAACTCATTTTTCTTTTTCAGTGTTTTTAAAATCACAGCAAAATGAAACAATAAAAAACAAGCTAAACGTTAGCTAGAAATATAAATAGTTACCAAAGTAAAAAAAGGAACCTAGTCTTAACTTTCCATTTTAGGGCATTACGTGTGTTTGGTTTGTAAGAAAATTGGTGTTAGAATTCCCATATCATTTCCTTTTTCTTTCTTTCTTTCTTTTACTTTTTCTTTTTCGTTTAGCTAGGTTAGAAATTCTCCATAAAAAAGATAAATCTTCACTCAGAGGTAACAATAATTGAGGACAAAAGAGGAAGTGTATGCTTTGGTAGTATTAGGTGAGTTTTTCTGATGCTTTAAATGGTAAAATTTCCCCTTATAATAGACAAATTAATCCATGTATAGAAAGTTAGAAACTCGACGATAACAACTTAAAAGAGCATAGTATTAGGTGAGTTTCTGATTAATGTATTGCCTATTAATAGTAAGCACGTAGAAATACCTCACAACTGCTTTTGAAGTCAAGTATAAGGTCTATATCAAAATCAATTTCACCCGCTTTATCTAGTTATAACATGAAACTTACAAATTTCTTTTTTGTCACTAGAACAGTAAAGTCACGATGTTTTTTATCTTAATCATATTAAAGTAATTGAGTTTTACTTATTGTATTAGTAAACCCACTAATTTTGCCTATTATAACCATAAAACTTACCCATTAATGTGACTTAACTGTTATATATATAGTCGCTAAAGTGTAGTAACTTTACCATTATAGTGTTTAGTTAAGTTAATGTGACAAAAGTTATTTTGTAACTTTACATTAGTAGTAAATTAAATTCAGCTACTTTAAAGCGATAAAAAGTAAATTTATGACTTTATTTTTATAGTACGTAAAAACAAACTTTGCCTCCACATAGTTGACATCTGATTCAACGTCCGTCAAAAGCAACAAAAGTATTCTTTGGTAAAACTGGATGAAAACTTAAACTACGCACATACATACTTTTAGAAAGGGATAAAACCAATATAGACATATAAAAACTAGTGTTATTGCGGCTATGACTCGCCTTTCTTAGTATTTCTTAAGCTAATCCTTATTGATTTCATCCATTAAGCTTAAGAATACATTTATTTACTAATATAATGGCCGGTCATAATTCAATAAAAATTTTAAGTGAGTTTGCTTGAATTATGCTAAGTTCAGGGAACAGAGTGGTAATTGACCCGCTTATATCATCAAGAAGATATCTCTCGGCTTAGTTGAATTTTTCTACTCTTTGTTTGACTTAAAATGTTGCGCCGAACAATATTTAAGCAAATCAATCAAATGTATAAAAAGGGGTAAATCATAGCCAACCATAATTAATACCGAATTAAGAACTGAAGCAACAGGATAGCAGACGTAATAGAGATGACATTCAAGAGACTTTATTGATCATGAAAATTGGCCCTGCCTCTCCTTGGAGAGGTTCAGGGAATAGTAATCCATTTTCTATCCTCCAGATCGATCCTGCCTTTTTTGGGAGAGGTTCAGGGAATTCGTTTATCTCTCCTCTTCCGGGGCTTTTTCTTTTTTTGGAGAAGGGATATTCTTTTCCTTTCTTGAGAAGGAGAGAGAGAGAGAGAGAGAATGCCCCAAAAATATCTGGAGCAGGCCCCCTAAAATAACTCTTTTCTTCCCTATTTATAGTTGGGGCCTCACGCCCATTGTGCCTTCTTTTGGTCGACCAGGTAGAGGGGGCAACCTAAACGCTTGCTTCGTATTTGATGCGGATTGGGCGAGGTCAGATTCGCTGGTCATTGCTTTGGGGAGCGTACTTGAGACGGGGTCGATACCACGACGGTCGATTGGTCAGATTTCTGACCGATACAGTTAGTCCCTCCGTTCGTCGGGGTTGTACCCTATCGGCCTCGACGGACGGACTATGTAGCGACATGGTCGTATTGGGAGTCTGGTTCGTATTCCCTCTCTTAGTCACGCCATGAGTTTCGAAACAACATAGAGGGTGTTCGTCGATACTTTTCATACCGTCGCGACGGTTTCGAAGGTGAAACGGCGGCTGATAGATGGAACGTTGCTTTGTGCGAATAGTCGTAATGGCGCTTGACAGTGATTATGGCGCATGTTCCCGAGGGACCAAATTGTTTTCGTGACTGGCCAGCTTCTAATGACGACTGTTGGTCTCCGCGCTTGGGGAATTCGTGCCCTATAAATTGGTTAGACCTTGCACTTTATCATTCATACTTTCTTTTTGCCTGTCTTCGAGAGGGTCTCCGAAATATTCATCCCTTGGGCATTCTGAGCTCTTTCTTTGCCTCTTCTCTCACACTCTTCCTCTAATCTTCCTGTTTTTCCGGTAAAGCTTCCTTCTTCCTCTCTGAGTTAACGATGGTGGGAACTCCTTCTCACGACAATCTTCCGGCCACCCCGCCGGCGACTAAGGGTCACGCTCCGGCGGAGGGGGATTTAGACCTGGCGGAGAACGAAGATGTTCCCTCGGTGGATGAGATCTTGTTCCGTGCGGGGAAGGTGGTAGAAGACTTCAGCGCCGACGGCGGCAGGGAGTACCCTGACATTGAATCCCTTATTGGGGAGTCTGGAATAAAGGAGCTGAGGGAGCGATGGGGCATCCCCAGCTACATCGAGATAATACCCACCGAGAAAAACGACAAGGTGCAGATAGACCGCCCTGGGTACTGCTCGTTCTACGCGTACCCTTTCATTGTGGGGTACACATTGCCGTTCTCGATGCTAGTGGTCGACTTTTGTCGCTACTATGAGGTGTGCCCCGCCCAGATATCTCCGTACTTGTATAAGCTCTTTCTCATGTTCATTAAATACGCGGAGCTGGCAAGTCGTGAAGTCACCCTGAGGCATGTGCTTAGCCTGTTCGCCCCCCAAAGGATTCGGGGCACTATGATCCACGCGCGTCAAGAGGGTTGGTGGTCGGTATGGACGACCGTACCAACCGCCGCTTTGCTGATAATTTCTTCTTCGTGCAGACCGAGCATCTCGTGACGGATCCGACCGGCTTCCTGGCGGTGTGGAATTTTGCCCGTAAGTATCTGCTTTCGGTCTCCAGAATTCGTTTCGGTCTATCTTCCCTTATGTCTTGTGTTACCTGTAGACTTATTTCTGATGTTCTGCAGCCGAGAAGGTGCCGCCGCCGCCCTTGGAGGGAATCCGGGAATGGGTAGAGGCCGTCCTGCCCCACGCAGCGGGGATTCGAACTTGGGCGTCGTTCCATCTGAAGTTCGGTCGTAGGCCCCTCACAGGTGAGATTGCTTTCTTACTTCCCGACCTCTTTTGTCCATTTCTCATTTCCTGAACTTTGTTCGTTGTGATTAGGGAGGGTTCGCAGAACCCGGGCCCCTCAGTTGGCGTTTCGTCGCCCAGGTGCGGTCGCTCGGCTTAGTGCTCCATCTGTAGCTCGTCCTTCGTCGAGGGCGACATCTGTGGAGTCGGTGGCTCTCACCAACCCAGCCCGGGCCGTGCCTCAGGATGAAGGCCCGTCCGGTACTGTTCGTCCGCGAGCTGAGTCGTCGTCGACCGGGGAGGAGGACGAGCCACCAAAGAGGCGGAGAGTGGGCTTCGAGATGGCTCCCCCAACGGTGATTAACTTGGATTCTCCTCCGGCGGGCCAGGAGGGAGGCGTTGTCGCAGAATCTGCTGCAGAGGCGGAACATACGGTTGGTGCTTTTCCTGCGAGTCAGAGCCCAGAGGACTCCGCTGTTGCTGCACCTCGAATAGAAGTTCCTGCTGGATGCGACGAATGATCGGTCCTTGGAGACTACTGCCGCGACCTTGGTCGAGCCGCCGTCATCCTCGGTAGGTCGTGCCACACCGTCGGCGGCGGAGAGGGGGAAGACCGCGCTGGTGGACGAGTATGAGTCTGAGTCCGACCTGGACCCTGATGACGTTCGAATGTTTGAAGAGGGCATCACCCATTCGGTGGTCAATGCGGGGGGGCCGGCCCGCCTCGTTGATATTCCCGCAGATATGAACCTGTTGGCCCAGAGGGGTGAGTTGGTGGAGCAGTTCAGCCTGCTGTGTTCCGAGGCTGAGAATGAGTCCCTGAGGGAGGTTCCGGACGTCGCCGTGATGGAAGAGGTGGCCGTAATGGGCTTGCGGGTATGTTATACTAGACTTTTAATCCGTCGGCCCTTTAGTGTGGAGCGGACGTTTTTCTAACTACTCTTTATGTTTTGCAGTCGTATATACTAGAAGTGGAGAATATCCGCAAGGCCAACGTTCGGTCGAGGATCTTTTTACAGATGTTGGGGAAGTACCGTCGTTACCGCGATAGGTGCCGTGAGCTACATGAGCGGTTGAGAAATGATCCTCGCAACCAGGCGTTGGGCGAGGAGTTGGAGCGGAAGGACTGTGAGCTATTGCAAGTGCTGCGCAGCAGGAGTGAGCTCGAGGAGCGAATTCGTCTCAAGGACGAGGAACTCGAAGTGGGGAGGGGTGTCGCCGCCGAGTGCGAGTATCTGGAAGGCAAGGTGCGGGAACTAAAGCTGGAGATAGAGCAAAGCCGGGCCAGAATTGTGGAAATTGAGGCCGAGTGGGGAGCGAAGCTGGCTGCCCTGGAGGTTCAGGTCGCCGACCTGGAGCGTGCGGAGAGGGACGCGTCAACTAGGGCGGCGGCCTTTGAGGCAGCGGTTCGCGTCCAGGAGTCTCAACGAGAGTCAGAGGGTGAGGCTGCGGCCCTTAGGGAGGCGAGGCTTGAGGAGCGAATCGGCGAGATTGATCAGGAGGCCCAGGATTTGTCAGATCGGGTTGCTGTTTTGGAGGAAGAGAACCAGCGCCTGAGGGCCTTGGCTGGACCGGCTCGTGCCGGCGTTTCCCCCCAGACTCATGATCTTTGGGTCTATGCCGAAGACCAGCTTGACATTTTTAAGAACCTGTTGGAGGAGGGCGCTGTGTCTGAGGAGGCTGTTGAGGTGGCACGCCAAAAAGCCCGCGAAGCAAGAGCCAGCTGCGGATATGACGTGGGGACGCCCGAGACCGATGATGGTGCCCGTGGTGGCGATGATGATGGCCTTGATGGAGGTGAGGATGGCGACGGCGGTGCTGGCGCCGAGTGAGACGCCGAAAAATAATTCTGTCCTGTGTTGATCTTTCCTTTGGTTATGCCGATGGGCGTTTGTTTGTTTGCTGTTTCCTCTTTTTTTTTATTTGACTCTTCGGCCGGCTTGAACCGGATGTAAGCGGCGTTGGCCCGCGTTTCCGGTTCCATTAATAAAGGATCCTTTTTTCGCTATTTGCTTTGTGATGGCGTACTCTTTATCGATTTGCGATTCGGTTGTGGGCAGTAGGTGGTTGTTTTTGCCCGAGTGAGATCGAGTTATAATGCTCTGATGGCGAAGGCACTTAGCCGGAGTCCCGGTTCGAGCGAGGTCGAACTATACTGTTTTGGTGGCGAAGGCGCTTAGCCTGAGTCCCAGTTCGAGCGAGGTCGAACTGTACTGTTTTGGTGGCGAAGGCGCTTAGCCTGAGTCCCAGTTCGAGCGAGGTCGAACTGTACTGTTGATGGCGAAGGCACTTAGCCTGAGTCCCAGTTCGAGCGAGGTCCAACTGTGCTGTCGATGGCGAAGGCACTTAGCCTGAGTCCCAATTCGAGCGAGGTCGAACTGTACTGTCGATGGCGAAGGCATTTAGCCTGAGTCCCAGTTCGAGCGAGGTCGAACTGTACTGTTGATGGTGAAGGCATTTAGCCTGAGCCGGTTCGAGCGAGGTCGAACTGTACTGTTGATGGCGAAGGTATTTAGCCTGTGCCAGTTCGAGCGAGGTCGAACTGCACTGTTGATGGCGAAGGCATTTAGCCTGCATCACATGTTGTGTTCGCGTTATGCTCATCTGCTTGATCATGACATTCAAATTGTTCCAGGTTCATTTTCGATTTCTTGTTTGCGGCGCTTTTGCGCCGGTTTCCGGCCTGACGCGGCGGGGAAGATGAGTGGGAGTTATAGCGAGGGACGGCTTCTCCATCTTCTCTGTTTGGCGCGTTTCCGTCGATTCTGGTTTGAATCGAGCTATCCTCTTAATGCTTTTCCTTTGATTCGGGAAGAACTAAGAGTTCTCGCTAGGAAATCCCCACAGACGGCGCCAAATTGTTTGACTTAAAATGTTGCGCCGAACAATATTTAAGCAAATCAATCAAAATGTATAAAAAGGGGTAAATCATAGCCAACCATAATTAATACCGAATTAAGAACTGAAGCAACAGGATAACAGACGTAATAGAGATGACATTCAAGAGACTTTATTGATCATGAAAATTGGCCCTGCCTCTCCTTGGAGAGGTTCAGGGAATAGTAATCCATTTTCTATCCTCCAGATCGATCCTGCCTTTTTTGGGAGAGGTTCAGGGAATCCGTTTATCTCTCCTCTTCCGGGGCTTTTTCTTTTTTTAGAGAAGGGATATTCTTTTCATTTCTTGAGAAGGGGAGAGAGAGAGAGAGAGAGAGAGAGAGAGAGAGAGAGAGAGAGAGAGAGAGA